>NW_026623608.1:660131-683822 GCF_030028575.1 Malurus melanocephalus
GTGTCCCCCAATCTCTCCACAAGTTCTTTTGCTGAAAATATTTTGATAGAGACATGTGGAGACAACTTTTAGATCAAAACAAGAGCCGTGTATGAATATTGTAACACTGATATGCAGAGTTAATGGGTAGCCTTAGTTAAATTAAAAACACAGAGAAAATCCCAAACCCACCAAAAAACCTCAAAAACAAACAAAAAAATTCCTAGCTGAAAATTTATACATTTTCTAAGGTGCTCCTACTTCTTCCATTCTTATCCACAATTTCCAGCACCTAAGCCTAACCCCATTACAAAGTGGTGACTGAGGTGATGCAGCACTGCCCAAAACACCAAAAAAATTGTTAAATCTTGCTTTTTCTATTGTCTATATTCTTATAACATACTGCAAGTTTTCACATTAATATGAAGTGCCCTTTTATTGAAAATATTCCAATTTTAACCTAACAGTTTCCCATATTTGAACGAGATGATCTTGAAGGTCCCTTTCAACCCAGACCATTCTGTGATTTTCTCTTGTCCAGAGTAATCAGCTTTTCTTTCTTTTCAGTGCCCATTTTACTGCTTCACCTCTCATTGCAGTACTTTACTGCCTACTCACTGCTAATCTGGCTTATTTTCCAGAGGTCATCATCGATGTTTTCTGTCTGTAAGCAACTTAGTGCTACAATAATAAAGGAAGCAATATAGAAAAAAAAAAAAAAAAGTCTTGTTTGGAAAGATATTGCAATCATTTCTGCCCACTTAGAAATAATTTATTTTTTCAATTTCCCTGCTACTTAAAAATTAAATGCACTCTCAAAGGTAAAAAGGAAAAAAAAAAGTGAATTCATTTCTTTGCAATGCTCGATGGTGAACACGCATCCATAGTTCAAAAGTGAAATTATGTGGGTGGAAACCTATGGATCAGCCATGCAGGTAAACAAACGAAAACAAAAAATTAATCCAAAATTAAAACGTCTAAGCACAGAGTTATTTTCAGCAAGGACAGCAAATGGAGTATAGGCATGCTGGGTTTGAACTGGGAACTCACCAGGGAGCTTTTATGGAAAAACATCCTGCTCCAAACAGGTAAGGTCTTCACGGAAAGGGGAAAAATGCACAGAAATTAGATGAGAACTCAATTCCCAACAAGTACACTTATATCATGCTGTTAAGATTAATGCAGAAAGTGAACAAAATCCTTGTTTAGAGCCCTTGCTGGTGCCCTGGAGGAGCTGAGACCCTGCCAGGCACAGTCCCGGAGGTGAAGGTTGGAGGGAGGGCTCTGCATGCTGGGACCCACGGGGCGCATCAGTGCAAGCCGGGCTTGGGGTTAGAACTGGGATTAGGAACAGCTCAGGGCTCCAGCCTCAGCTCTGCTGCCAAAGCTGAGCCTACAGCAGCTATTGGAGTGAGCATTAATCGATCAATCAATCAATCAATCAATCAATCAATCAGTAGAGGGGGTTTTCTGTGAAACACTGAAATGCTCACTGGGGCAGTTTGGCAAATTTACAGAGAGAAGGTCAGATAAAACCAACAGGTGCAATCCTAATCTTTTCAGGACAATTACTCAGCCTTTTGCTAGGACAGAAACACACCATGAAATTCAACTGTTTGACCCAGAAATATTCTTCCCCCCTGTTAAAAGCTTGCACAGATGCAGGAAAGTGAGGCCTAACTCACTCCAAATGTATCTGATGCTCAAACCAGATCTAGAGCTGAGCGCTTTTGGTCACCCAACAATTTACACCATGATTTGATTTGATGTTTTGTTCAAGTATTTTRCCCAGTGGAAAGTGTTTAAAGTATCACCCCCATTAACCTGAGGGTGTTTTAGTGGATATCTCCCTTTAAAAAGCCATTGCCATAGTGACATTTGCATAAAATCTGGAAAGGAGCAACAGGAGGCAGATTTAGAGCTACTCGTGTGCTAAGGCTTCTTTGAGTCTCATTTGGGATGTAGCATCATCCACAAAATCTCTGAATAATTGATTTTGTAAATGCCAATGGTCCCATTTTCTTTTCATACTCTGATTCAGCAGTAAGTTCTGGGTAGTTGAAAAGGTGAARTATTTTCAGGCAGTGAATTACCAGGAAAGGTCCAGCACTGTATAAAGCACTCAGCCATAGACTCACACAATTAAAAGGATACCAGCCTGATAAAAAAGAATTCAGTGAACTAAATCTGACATGAGCACAACATCAATGAATGAAGGGATTCTCTCAAAAAACATTCAGGTGAAGGTACAAACCTAAGACATACAGTCTTCAACATGCAAAGATGCAAAAATCCAATAAAGAATGAAGTATTACAGAAAAAAAACCCTTATTTTTAGTTAGTATAGAGGACAAAAACATTTTTGAGTTCTGTATAAGGGACTAGCCTTTAACTTTTTGTGTTTAATAAATGTTTGGTTAACATTTTGGGGGACAGAGTTCATTTGGTAGAATCAACTACCCCTCTAGACCTAACACATCATCTTTGAACAGGGATAAAACCCAATTAAATTGTCTGAACTGTATGATCTTCTATAAAGTCAACAYATCCAGTCCCCAAGTCAAAGGCCAGTCTAGAAGATGAGGCCAGCACTATTGCACTGCTTAAATATTTAATTGAAAGCTAAATCTCCTGCATAACCCAAAGCCAAGACAATTTAAAACGTACAATGTATTGAGTGTAAATTCAAAGAGTCATTGGAGAGTGGTCAGATCTGTCTGGGAGCTCAGAACTACATTTCTAAATGATGATTATGGATGTTTTGGACACTTATTTTTTCTTCTCTGCCTCAGTTGCTCTGTGTGCAAACCTCAGGCAAATGACACTTAGCTGAGCCCATCAGAACRTTTCAGAAGACAACACAGACTTTTTCTTTTTCCACAACATGTTATATTGACCTGACTGTACTTGCAAATTAACAAATTCTCTTGATTTTAATTACAAATTGGCTCAGGTGGACTCATGCTTCAACTGAAGGTTTTGTTTGGTTGGTTTTGGATAGAAAATGGATGGAAATTGACAGAAATTTTTGTGTCATGAAGAAAATATAATGACTACATCAGCCTTAGTAAAAAGCTTTAAGTGTGAGAAAACCAACTTAGTATTTCCTTTGTGTTCACGAGACCTAATTTCTTTAAAGATGACCATTTTTTCCCTCTGATATTTATATAAGCAATTGTTTGCCACTATTTCCTACACATAATATGGATGGAATGCTAATTGAGAGCGAGAGAGAATCCACAAATTACAGGATAACCCAACCTTGAAGAGACAGCACCAGATGGCTGYGCTCGGTGACAGCAAGAGAGCAATGCCAAAGCAAAAACTCACCCAGGTTCCCATTTCCCAGAGCTAGGGAGAAATTCCAAAGGAAATTATGGAATGAAGATGATTCACGAGTCAAAGTTGTGACAGAATTTTTGCAGTTTCTTACCTGATTCTGAGTTTTAGCGAATTAAAAACTGAAACACTTTGATTTCATTTTATTATGTTTAATAAAACTGTTTAAGCTTTTAATAAGCTGGGTAATAGGCATTTTTCTAAACCTCAACATGGTACATTGCCATATCAAGAATCTCCACAAACAGTGGCACCTGAACAAACTTTAGTGCAAATAATTGCATTTATTATCAAKTCCAAATCATTACAGCAGTTGCTTTATTATCAAAATATGCTATAAAAACTAAAGGTGACATAAAACACATCTGAGAAATGTACCAGAAAGGGAATGTCTGGCTTCAGACAATTGTGCTGAATTGTTCAGCTTTACTCTTTTTTACTACTTTTACAGTTATTTTTTTCTAATTAATTGTACCATAACATGATGATTTTGCATTCCTGATTTTTGTTTGCTGCAGTAGTTGACCCTGGGATAGATGAAGCTCTCTGACACAAAATAAACTCAACAGACATCAGTGACTTTCTGTGCACAGAAAATTAAAATGATGAGATTGCATCAGACACTTTACCTACTTCCCCCTTCCTCACTGAGGGTGGAATGAGGGATGGGATGAAGAAGGGATAGAGTTTCATGTTTAAAAATACACTACCTAAATCTCCTGGCTGGAAAAAAAACAAGGTTTATCCCTTTCCTGTAAGGCACACTGGATTTCTGTGTTTTGACAAGACCCAGCTAATGCAGGTTCCATCCTCACTCAGCGAGGATGGATTGGGGAGTGCAGTATGATACAAATATAATGACCGTGTCCCTGGAGGGAGATAAAACAAATGCTGCTGTCAGAGGAGCCAACTTTGACAACMGTTTTTCTTTTGGGGCAATTATTGTATCTTTTCTTTCCCCCCTTCCCATTGCAGCTCATCCATGTCCCCACTGGAAACAATTTCAACTCATTCCACAAACACAGGGAACACTTTTGGAGCTACTGCAGAGCACAAAGCTGACTTCTAGAATGTTCTTATTCACTGCCTTTCATAGACAACGAGATGGATCATACAGCTTTTCCCCTTTCAAATCTATAAGCTCTTTGTAAATGAGCAATGAATTCACCCATTCACCAGCCTTGACAAGGAATCCAACATTAGTATCAAAATTTTGAGAGGGAAACTGAGGCATGGATATAGAAAGACTTATTAATTCCAGCTCTTGTGCTGTCTTGCATCCCCCCCTAATCTTTAAAACATCAGAAGCTTCCTCACTCATTAGTGTTAGAGCCCCTCTGGGAAAGCCTCCCTGCTCCTCAGAATGTGCTGACAGCACAAACTACAGGAAAGCCAGTCAATGGGATGACAAAATGTAGGGACAAAAATTAAGTGCTTGATGAAGGTGCGGAAATTACAATGGGAGACTTGAAAAAGTGAGGGAAGAAGCAGAGGGCAGGGAAGGAGGGAAGGACAGCGATGGAAGGCAGAGGGGATGCTCCAAAAGGCCTCGTGCTGACAATGGGACCTGTACTGAAAGCAGGCACTGATCAGAAAGTGTTCCAAAATCTACATGTTTGCAGGGGAAAAAAAGTATCTGTGATGAACAGCACGGTCATGACACAATTCCAGACTCGGTCTTTCATTCCCATAGGGCTACAGGGARCACTTTTAAAAAATTTACTGCCATTCCACCTGTCAAGCAACMTGACATGCTTTGCAGCTCTGCTCCAGACACATGATATTAAGAGCACTGATCAGTCCTTTCAGTACCTGGAAAATATTTTGCTGTCTTGGATACCGGCAGAACAAACCCCAACTTGACTTTTTGGTTAATAAAACCTACAAGACTTCACGAAGATTTAATATTAAAGCAGCCAATGTTAAAAGCAAATAAAACAGACAAATCCAGCCCTCTAATTATACGGTATTTTAGCCTCGCTTTCTTTCCTTTTAGAAAAATGTGCTGCAACCCATTAAATTTTTAATTCTTTAAAAGTCACAAGCACGGGGAGAGGAATCTGCTCTGAGGGCGGCTGAGCAGAGGCTGGAAAAGCCGAGTGATGCCGAGCTCCTTCTGCGATCGCTGCACAATCGCAAGGTTCAGCAGCTGCTCCCAAGGAAGAGCCTTGTTTCCTCGGAGCAGCGCTTAGAGGTGCTGACCATGTAGGTGTAAATACATCTGTCTTTTGCCATTTGCAGTAATACATGCCTCCTCCACTTCTCCCAGCGAGGCAGATGGTCCCTGTCCTGTCGAAATATTACACTGCACAGACTTCCAGTGCTATGTGTTTGCAGAAATATGAGGGCAGATGTTAAATATGTTAAACACACGCTTTGCCCCCTGGAGGTTTAAGTTAAGGCTGCTGTCTCAATTTGGTCATTTTAGGCATGCCAGGCTTCTTGGATCCTAGGCATTCCTCTTAAATCCCTGCTTTATAAATAACAGCTTTTCATGTTAATTTTGTGTACTTTCATCAAATATTTTGGATGCAGAACAAATGAAGGAAGCTCTCGGCTTAGCTTTACAAGGCTACGTGGGCTGTGCTGAAAATTATGATCCTCATTCATGAAAACTCTATTTACACAGCAGGGTATTTCCCATGACTGTTGTTTTCCCCCCTTACATAAGCCTCACTGAGCATTTTAAATTTAATTAGTTTTAAAAATTACATAAAATGGAACAGAGACAGTCTGTGAATAGTATAATTTACCGGAAAACTATGAATATGAACACTCCGAATATGCTTATGTTTAAGAATAAAACATTAAATAAAATATTGCAGACTTACTACAGTTGCAATAATTTTAGAAAGATTTGCTGGCATCACCACAGCATTAAGGAAACCTTTGTAATGAATTTTACATTAATTWCTATTGTAAACCAAGAGCTTTTTTCCAAATCCTTCTCYTCACTGCTCCTATCACCTCCCTCCYSTGGCAGGCCCTCAGGTGAAKTTKTAATTTCTTTCTCTGCTGTGTCCCACCTGGTTCTAAGCTTCTGTTCCAGTTCTGAGAGCCCACATTTAMCATTTCTGTCCTTCACTGGCCACATTTCGCAAGTCACATTTTTGGTATTTCCCCTCTTGGAGGAACTGTGATTTCCTGCCCTGTGACAACCTCCCTTGATCCCACTTCCCTTCCCTCCTCCAGGATCTCACCTGGACAGGCTTCCTAAATTCACCTGAGCAGTAGCACAGTCTTTTTCCCTCACCTGTGTTTAAACCACGAGCGGAAAACTAAAATGACAAAAATAAGCCAGTGAAATGCGTGTGTGGAGGAAGCTAAACCTCACCATGACCCTCCAACTAAGTTCCATTTACAATTATCTGTGAAGTTCAGGAATTTCTCCCCAGGCAGGCTCTGTGCTGGGGGCGACTGCGCGTTCGTGGCTCGCGATTTGGCTCAACAAGCGCCGTGAAATTCCCGTTTCACGGCACGGGCAGGAGCGGATTGTTGGACAGACATGTACGGACACACAGCTCAGCTTCTGACTGTCAGCATGCACACCCAGCACACCCAACAGTATTTTACAGCATTTTACAGGGTGTCCTGAATGCTCAAGCACAGAATATGGGAATTACTCAGGGAGAGAGGGAATATCCGTGAGYTCTCGCCTGGAAAATAATTCCCGGTTCATGAAACACAAGGGAAAATTCACCTCACGAGCAGGGTTTGAGCAAAAAAGCACTGAAGCAAGGGAGGCAGTGCCTGTGTTTGCCAAAATGCAGGAAAATGTTAGGAAGCTGTAGGACTCTCAGTTGTTTTGTCCAGCCACATGCCATGCTCCATCTACTTTCCTTAAAAATATAAAAGCCCTCTGTAAACTAATGGATCRATCAGATTTTTAACTAGAAAATATTCAGGAATTCAAACAAGCAGAAAATGAGAGAGGAAAAATGTAATCATCACTCTGTAGCTTTAATTGAGATTAAAAAAAGTTTCAAATTTAGCAAGAGAAAATTATCAGCTGTTGGAAAGTATCAATTAATTCAAAATTGCTATGGTTTATGAAACTCATAAAATCTTCTTAGTAATTATATGTGTATTTAGAGGAACTTTTCCCAACAAATATTTTGAAGTGCTTTATCATGGCACATGAGAAGTACCAAAGTGCAGCTGGCTCTGGAGTGGAAATCCACACGTGAATTACCCAGTCCAGAACAGTGCAACAGAGGAAAAACAAGGTCAAGAAAACAGCAGGATTAAGTTTTGCATTTCTGCTCAACCTGGCTTACTGTATTTCCAGCTCTGATGGTCAAAAATCATTTCTGCTTGAAAAGGYTGGAAATCAAAATAAACAAACTTAGAAAAAAAAGTAAAACCATATTTTGTTCTGATTGAATACAGCTCTGCTTGTGTTTCATTCCAATTCCTGGTGTGAAAACTTCTCCTGACCCACCCAAATGAATATTCCTGAATTTACAGAGGTTTGTTTTCAGATTATATTCACTTATCTGGTGTTGGTTTTCAGCCTCCTTTTCCCCCCACCCCCCTTCTGCCATTAAATTCCATACACTGAAATGAAAAACACGGAATAAAACTAATTCTCACTAATAACACAAATGATYTCCACATGAATCATAAAGGTTAAGAAAGGTTTGTGCCACTTACCCTGTGCGTTTGGTGATGGTCCCTAATGTCATTGGCTGCTTGATTTGAGCAAGAGGCAACACCACAGTCAGGCTTGGGAGAGGCAGGAGCCGAGGATTGCCGGGATTGTTGTTTGTGAAGTTATTGTAAGTGTCTTGGCTGTTCAATTTACCTTGATGGGATAGAGATGTAATAAAACACATTATTGGAATTTTTTTCTTCATTARTCATTGCTACATCTGCTTGAAATAAGATCAAAAAGTAAAAGAAAAAAAAAAGAGAAAAAGAAGTAATGAGTTTCTGTGGTAAAAAAAGAAAACATCTAAAAATTTAATCTTCATTTCAGATAATGAATAAATTACAATGGAAGCAGCAAATACTAATTTTATAAATGGGGATAAGGAAGGATTCCTTTCCATGCAAGGGAAATTATTCCTGCTGCTGCTGCTTGCTTGGCAGTTTTGTTCACGGAAAAGTTTTCGAGTTCAATTTGAAGGACAAACTCTGGATTCCAATTCTCTATTTGAAAAAAAAAAAAAAAAAGAAGTATCTGGAAGGGAATTATTTTCCTAAAGTACCACATACAGTGTTGGTAATTGGAAGTCCTGAAAAGGTCGCTTTTGTTGTCTCGATGGATAAAGACACGCAGAATAATCATCTGCAGAACTCAGACTGGAGGAAAATATCAAGTAACTACATCAAATAAAGCCACGCCAAACTAGATGTAAAAATCAAGAAAGTATCAAAAAAGTAACAAATTTCATATTCACTCAAAAAGAAGAAAATGAAACATAGGTACTGAAAAAAATAGGAAAGGGAAAACATATCAAAAAAAGCCTCAACAACCCTAAATTTAGCTGGTTTCAAAGAGGTCTGTGCTGGATGGACGCCCAGTTTGGATACGCTTTCTTACTCGCTGTATCACTCTGTAGTCACAACCTTTCATTCTTCACTTGGAAAAGGAAACTAGCTCCAAATTTCATGGACAGTAAAGAAAGAAATGTGAAGAAACCAAAGAAAGAAGTTAAACAAAAAAAGGGGCCAGTCTGTTTATWGCAGAATCAAAAGTACTTTAAATAGACAAGCAACCATGAATTAAAAGGTTTAGATCATTAACTTGTTTTTCTGTGTTCCTATAATGCTGTGAAACGCTGGCTTTGTTCTTAATCAAAAGGGAACCATATTGGGAATTAGGTTCCTAAACAACCGATGCATTCTACACAGATATTATACAAATCCCAGGCCAAATCCATACAATCTGCCTCAAGAGCAGCCACCTTTTTTCAAGGAAGAAAAACAGCACAGCAAAGGGTTTCTCACAGGAAGCTGCCTGAAAAGCTTTAATGGTACTTCAGAGGGATTGAAAATAGGAAAAGGAAGGCGGAAAAATCTTAATGAATGTCTCATCATCCTAAAGACACTCAAGGTTTCCTTCACCCTTCTTTTAATACTATATAACTGTAAGCTCAGTGGTTTTATTTGGGTTTTTCTGCAAAATCCCCAGACCTCTGCATCTCAAAGAAGCACAATAACAGAAATGATGAAATTACAAAGTGTATTTTGGGGTAAGTAYGTGGCCTGAGCATCCATCAATACGTTTTAAGAGAAATAGCATGCCTTTAATGAAGAACAAGCCTATTGAAGTTCCCAGAGAGCAGATTTCATTAATAGCAATTTTCCTGCACCAACTTGGAATAAAAAGAAAAGGGAAAATGGAAAAAAAAAAAAAAAAAAACCCAGCTCAGTTTTAAATAAGACTGAGATGCAATTAATTTTTTTTAAGATGAGTTTAATAATGCATTTTTGCTTCTTGCAGGAAGGCGTAAGAATAGTTCTGTGAATTATTGTCTAATTATTTACTGTTCCTGCAATCAAGGTCTCTCTGGAAGTGTTTCCCTYTCCCATATTCCCTAGGATCCACATGGGCACAGCAAACACTGACAGTATCCACTGAGGGGRCTGCAAATGTCTGTAATTTGTTTTTTTTTTAACTTGTTCAGAATATAATGATTAACTCTGAGACACTGATCCAAAGGAACAGCCCCTCTCCCCTCTCAAGGCACATTTAATGTCCCAGTGCCCTCCGATCCCAAATTCACGTGGTTTTCCTTATGCAAATCCTTCAGCTGACTCAATGGAATATTTGCATGCAGAGAAATGAGGAATTTACAGACATCCATCCTACACAAGGATGAGTGCCCATACAAATTGAGGAATCCCACGGCAGTTAGGGATACTCAGAAAACTGCAGGATTAACTCACCCTTTCAGAGTTTTTTATTAATTGTGGGAACATCATCTTACAAATTTTTAGACTCACATATAAGAAAATATAATTAAACAAAGAAAAAGTACTAAACTAACTAAACTATAAAGAAAGAATGAAAATGTGTAAAAGAGACTTGGAAAGGGGCTAAAATTTAAGATTATTCTTCTTTGAAAAAGAAACGCAAAAAACATTCAGGAGGACAAGCATTTAATTTGTAACTATGTTTTTGGAAGTATAGCTTAATCTATGTATACAACCCTCAATAAAAAATTAACTAAACCCGACCTCATAACGCACAGCACTTCACAGCACAAACATGATAAAAAAATTCTGCTGTGACAAATGGAAAAGCTGTAAATACCAAACATATGTCACAATAACCATTGCCTGCCAACCTGCATTTTCTGCTGCAACAGTCAGTTGCTTAACTGCAAAAAACRTAATTAAAAGTGATATCAGCCAAAAACTAAAAGTTGGAATGCTATAAAAAGGAGAGAAATTATCCCTGACAGGAAAGTTGTTTTTGAAAATCTGACTATAACAGCATTAAGATGGTGTGGATGATTAAGGTTAAAGAAAACCCCCTRATTTTCTGGTGTGCTGCTCTATCCGTACAGGAATCCGAAAAATTACCCTTCCATTCCTGCAGCCCTTCCAAGTAGGAAACTGCAGCAGCAAACAGGAGTTGTGTGTGCACAGGGCTGTCGGATCGGGCCAAAAGAGCACAAAGAATGCAGTCAAGCATCAACATTATTGCTACAGCTCAAGCCATTGTTGATTCACTGTCAAAGGACAAGCAACAAATAAGCCCAAGTTTAAGTCGAGTAGAAATATCCAATATTTTTCATCCAGCAGAACCTGAACTCAAGTTACCTCCYGACATGTGGACAGTGCATTTAACTGTAAATGGCTGTAGATTTGACACACACAGATTTCATCCCACTGCTACTCCAGGAAAACTTTCATTGCAAACAATCATCCCAATGGCAAAGAGGTCCACTCAAGGATCATTTCCAGTGGAGCATCCCAAGCAGGGAGGCACTTTTGGTAATCACCCAGAGCCCTCAGGACCCTGTGCAAGACACAGGCTCAWGTATTTGTCTTTCCATGGGCTGCCATGGGGGGATTTTCATATCACAGCTGTGCATGGAATACAAAAGCAAATTTAGGCTGGCAAATGTCTCATTAATTTTACTAAGGAACTTCCAAAAAGCTGAGGATGCTGTGGCTCTGCAGTCTGACAAGTTTGTTTGCAAGTGGACCCTTCAGTGGATAAATGTTGCCTACTGAGACATGGAAAACCCAATCCATGGTTCTGATTTTGGACCTGTTTGCTGACAGTCTGCAACACCACCACCATCTGATCCCCCCAAAACCTGAGCCACGCTTTTCCAGACATTTTATTCYGCTGACACTCAAAGGAAAAATGGATTAAGTTGAGGATAAAAGTGAAGAAAGAAAAAAACAATGGGCTTTGTTGTCAGAGGGAGGGACGAGCAGGCTGAGCTGTATTCCCAAACCAGCCATCACAAACAGACTCACTTCCAGCGAGGAAAAAAGGGAGGCCTGAAAGTGCCGGACAAAAGAAATCCCAGCAGACAAAGAAAAAACAAATTAAAAGCACCATTATAAAACACAGATGCTATAAAGAAAATAAACKTCACAAGATTTAGTGGTTTTTGACAAAGCTGGACATCTGTGGAAAAGCCATCAGGAGCAGCTCCCAGGTACAGCCGGACAAATTCGTGGTCCCACGGCATCGCTCCCCTCCTCAACCTCTGGGCAGAGACACCCTCAGCTCTCCACACACTTCCACCATTGCAAAGGCAATTTATCAACAGCTAAAATTTTACTTATGGTTATTTGATTTRCATAAGTTACTCTTCAGGCCTGAATGTGAGATTTAAACGTTTGATCGAATCATACTTTAAGTTTTCAAACTGTATTTTTGGATAAAAAAGGAAAGCTACATCAAGGGGAAAATGTTGAAGACTTGCAGGCTTCTARCACTGTTCAAAAAGCAATCAATCAACTGAAAGCAATTAATACAGTTACATGTCCTCTTCTGATCAACTAAGAGCCTTGATGAATGCAGGCCAGATTTCAAATTGGTCAGTGTTTGAGTGGAGCACTTGAGGGCAGTGCTGTCAGAGATCATCTCTGAGGAGAAACACGCTGATTTTTGGCACTACTAATGACAGAATTACATGTCCAAATGCTGCTTGGMATTTGGCTGGAATATTCCCCAGCCCAAGGATGGCATTCAGCAGCAAAAGTGTGGCAAAAAKACTTAATGGGATCCTGTAAGAATGATGTGGATGCAGCCCTGYTCTCTGTGCTTTAGTCCACCCACAGATCCACATTAATGCAGCCAAATCACTTCTTACCCGATTTAAACCGAGYTTGAATCTAGCACAGCCAAGCTTAAAACCAAAACTACACCCTCACACCTAAAGGATGTAAAAAGCAACTTATCACCAAACTGAAACTAAACCCTTTTACCCACTGAATTTCAGCATGTGTATGGCATGTCTGCAAGTGCTGCAGGATTTTCTTTGGTGTAAAGAAACTCCACTGTGTCAGCAAGCAAAGAAAAGAGAACTTGGCCTAAACATTTTTTTCTGATAGGAAAGTAATGATCAGAAGGATTTTAGTTTCTCTATACACTTTATTTGAAAAACTAAAGTGGTATCAAGCACCTCTCACCCTTATAATAAAATGCTTCTATGTTGATTTTTTCCATTTCTCTTCCATTACTCCAGTACCAAAAGCTTAGTAATGCAGTGTCATTAAAACTCAAACCCCACTTGATTAGCTTTTATATCTCCCAGTATTTAACAGACTCCATTTCAAAGGGTACCACGTAGTCTACTGACATTAACRCTACATATAAACATCTATAATTTGGTAAATAAAAATGCAGTAACTCGGGGCTATGCAATCATATGGAGGCCAAGTTACAGGAAAATGAACCATGTTTGGCCATTATTTCTGTTTCGTGTAACAATGAGGATTCCTCAGCTAAACATTCCCTAATTGTATAATGCAAGGGAAATAAAATCCTTTCTAACTGGCAGGCAAAAAAATGGCAGGAAAAACAGAAGTGTCATGGATGTGGTGGTTTATTTTGCTTTGCTTTTTATTCAAYACAAAAAGTTTCCCGGATGAGAATGGAAAGCTTCCCAGCTTCAGTTCCAAGACTTTCACCCTCRTTCCTGACCTTTTCTCAGACATGTTCCAGTATAATCTGTAATCTACTACAGTCGGAAGAGGAAACAGCAGCGCCCTGGTGAGAAACGCTGCCTTGTGACCCGAGCAGAGAACCCAGCGGAAGCAATGCTGGCTCACGGAGTCCTTGGAAGAGCCTGACAAACTCACTAACAGCACAGCAAACACACCCAGCACCACGAGCCCTAATTRCTGCCAAAGTGGGATTTTGCTTTCTTGTTTTGTTTTCTTCAGTCCAACATGTGTTATCTTTCTTTGTAAAATGTTAGACATTTTCCTAGAAAAAGTCAGGAARCTAATTATTTTAGTTAACGATCGCCTCTCAATTAAAGTTACATTGCCATTTCCTTGAATTGTGTCCTATCAAATTTAAACTCATTTCACACCCTAACCCTCAATATTTCCAGTACAATTAGACCCATTAAAGGAGGAATATTATGTTTTAGCTACTGCATGTATACACAAATYGTGTAGCTACTCAGAGCTAAATCCATCACTATCTTGCTTCCATTGGAAAGGATGGGAGAAAACAACGCAGCCAGTTGTTTTTGTAACATTTAAATCCGTTTGATATGGAACCTTTGGAAACACAGCTGCACTAGATCTCACGRTTGTCCTAAGAAAGCAGAGCTTGCTCTCTGTTTGCATCCAGGCAAGGCATGTGATGGTGACAGCTCCTAAGACTGCTGTGCTGAGATGTGCAAGCGCCAGCCCAAGTGTCTCAGTCACTGCTGGGACAGAGTCCCCTGCCCTGTCACCCGAGCTCCTTGAACTTCAGCATCATCCACTCAGAATGTGAACAYGGCCTCAYAACACTCCCTTCCTCCTTCTGGAGTTTTTCTACTATCTTCAATTTCAGAAACTTTGTCACTCAGTTTTAAAGTGTCCCACTCACTGATACCCCAAAATCTGCTCTTATCCTCAGCAGAGAAGAACCTCCCACAACTCCTTGGCTGCCTGTGCCTCTACCTGGCCAAAGACAGATCATGAAAGAACAGTTCCACCCTCAAGCTCTACCTAGGATTTGAACTTATCATTTATAGTGATCTAGGGCTGGTCATTTCTCCTACCTCCGTGTGTAATTTTTCATTTCTGTAGGGAAAAGAAGTTACACTGACAGTGCAGAGGAATGAAAAAGGAGAGGAAACCATTCGGCCAGCACAGTAACAATGTCTTGGGTCCCATGACACCTCTCACAACAGCTGTGGGGACACCAACAGTGTCAACTGCCTTGTGAAAGAGTAACTCCTTGAAAATCTGACACAAGTATCTGCTTCTTCACTTGCTGTTTTGCCTCCTCATTTTTGTACCAAGTTTGATGTGCTAAAACTGCTCAAAGAGCTGGACAATAAAGGTGTCTTGTGGCATTTCCTGGGAAAACAATCCCTCCACCAMCACACACACAAGTCTGGCATAATAATCATCTTTCAGGACCCATTTAACTAAAAATACTGTTGGTGCAAGGCTCAAGTCCATTTATGGGCAAAACTCAAAATAAACCCAACCAAACTGGTTTGCCAGCTGTTGGCTCCAGACTTTGTGCGGGCAGCGGCAGCAATGCTTCAGCTGGGCTGTTACTGCTGGTGTTCCCAGCCAAATCAGCCAAATCAACCAAATCAACCAAATCAGCCAAATCAAACGCTTCAGCCGAGCTGTTCCTGGTGGTATTCCCAGCCAAATCAGCCAAATCAGCCAAATCAACCAAATCAACCAAATCAAACGCTTCACCTGGGCTGTTCCTGGTGGTGTTCCCAGCCAAATCAGCCAAATCAAACACTTCAGCCGGGCTGTTCCTGGTGATGCTCCCAGCCAAATCAGCCGAAATGGCCAACTTGCTCCTGGGTCATCTCCACAAGGCCAGGCACAGCGCTGAGTCCATCCTCTTTGAAACAGATCTTGCACCTTCAACTCTCCACAGATGGGAAGAGTGCAAGATTAGTTCTTTGTAACTGCTACGGGTGTAGCTATGGAACTTCTGCAAGCAAACACGAGGAGCAGAGCCATCCTCAACATCATGTGGCTGCGAGCCAGCCCTGGGCCAGAGGCTGTGGCTACCACAGCACTGGGCTTGAGTTTGCAAACTGTTGAGAGGACAGGACTCTGTGAGCTCAGACTAACACTGCACTAATGAGGTTATCGTGCAGGCAGCCTCCGGCGCTGTGGAGAGACTCTGTTGCTCCCATTTCTTGCACATGGGAATTTTGCTAACACTGTCTGCTGGTGAATGATGAAGCGCTTGAGAAAACAAGAATGTACTATTGCTGCCCCTTGTCGTGTCTATCCATCATAATTCAGATCAGCACAGATTYCAATTCAAAGCCTTCTTTCAGGGATGACTCCAACATGCTAAAGCATTGTAAACTTTGGAATATTTTGGTGTCTCGGAATTCTCTTCCAAATGATACAGAATAAAATCATCTTTATAAACTCAATTTTTTTTTTTTCTGACAGCACAGTCAGAAAATCAGCCTGTCTGAGAAACTGCAAAATGACTGGGCTGGGAATTTCTGAAGAACATCTCTGTGTGTAGATGTGTTTGGTGAGGAGATAGGGAAAGTTTAATGGCAGCCCCTTATCCAAAGGGCTGAGCTTACTATAATTTAATATTGATGACAAACTACATGTTAATCCATCTGTGATTTTTTAATCCCAACATTTCTATCTCTGCCTTATTTCCCCCCCAGTTGCAACTGTAAGAACAAATGTTTTAGCATCTGAATTCAATACAGGTTGAATATACGGTATTTATCCCAAGTTATGCAGGGAAAAAAAAAGTGCCTTGACAATCACTGCATTTGAGAAGTTGATAATAATATCCATGAGTAATTATAATAAATGGCTTGTCTGAGACACCCATAGAATAGGAACTAAAGCAAACCATAGCAATCTGTCCCTCTTGCACCCAGCACACACCCTCGGCAGCCCTGCTCTTTTACCCATGACCGTTGAGGATGTTTTCTGGCTCCGTGACAGCATCGTGACTCAGGTCATGAGAAGTGTCAAAGATGCATTTCCTTGAGATGGGAAAAAGCAACTGATTTTAACAGCCCACAAGGACTAAGCAAAAAAGAATAAGCTCCATCAGCATATTCACGGGTAAAGATAAACCTTTTAAAAGATAGAAGTATATTTTATTTCTAATCTTCATGCTTACGTTTCTTTCCATAAAGTGTTTACATTTTTCAGGCTACCAAAGATGCAGAGTTGATTAAATGCCTTACTTAAGAATAATAAACTGGAAAAAAAAGGGCAACAAGGGCAACACCCATTCACTGCATAATCCATCACCAATCATATAGACAGGGAGTCAGATTCAGGCTGTAGACATGAGGGAGCAGCCTTGGATTCCCAGAATACCCATTGCCAGGGGAAGCAGAAGTGTTTGGGCTTGAACTCAGCAYGTCCATCAGATAAAATGATTGTTCCCACCAGCTCTTGTCCCATTCCTTCCCCCYGTTGGTTACAAACACTGAGCTTCACATGCTTTCACCTTCCCTCACACCAACCCTCTCCTGTCATGCAACACCCTCCATACTTAAACCTCCTCCTTCAGCTGATACTGTCTCTTGAAAAACTCTAGATCCTACTTTCTCACCTTCTGATCCAACATATTACAGGCTTGTATCAGGTGAGCAAAGCTACTTTTTGTCATTTCTTTGATGGCAGCTCCCTTGAACCACTTACATTCCTTGACCCAATGACAAATGTCTGGACTGCAATGCTTCCCCTGTGCTAGTTCACTCTTCTCCTGACCTAATTCCAGCCTTTCCCCCTTTGTGCTTTGGACATGAACCATRCAGAGAATCTTTCCTGCATCACTCCTTCAGTGGTGCAGGAGTGACCAACTCWTTTCAGCTGGACTGTTATTCCAAAGTTCAATCCTAGTGATGGCTTTTATGCTGATCACACTCAACCAGCCCTCTGCACTTACACATAAAGCACACYGAGAAGACATAAAATCGAGTACATTCCTTCTCATGGATCATTAATATCATTATTTATCAATTTCCAATTGGCAACTGCAAAACTCGATCAAAGCGCTGCATCAGCTGCAGGATGTCGTTACCACTTGCAGTGTACGAGAAGGAAATGCRCCAGCCTGCCTTTTATGTACCTGGTTAACTGGGGAGATTTGCGGATGGAAAAACATGGGTTTACTGTAAACTAAGAGGGAGTAATCGAAGGAACAACTGAAATAACCATAAAATTCCAAACTGTCATTCACTAAGTCATTTTCAGATAAACACTTTAAAATTCCAGTTACCACTTCTYGGACTCCCTCAGTACCTGACTCTGACACATCAGCACTTGACCTTCTCAAAATTTCCTTCCATTTGACATTACCAAGACTGAAATCATCCATCTTGACAGGAAAACTTCAGTGGGACGCTCACAGCTGTGGTAATCCCACTCCTCTCTGCCTTCTCCCTTCCCTTCACCTCGTGATCCATCTCTGCCATCGTGGTCTCCTGTGCGCTGCCGATTATTTCCCCTCTGCCTGTCTACCCACAGCCTTTCCAAAACTGTTTGCTCTGACCGCTGCTACAGCCTTTGCTGTGCTAAATCACTCACTCATAGATTTTTTACACTCCYTGTCTCCAGAGCTGCAATTCCCTTCTGATGTCCGTCTCCTTCAATTTTCAATCTATCCAGAATTTTCAAAACTTCTCAAGGCAAACGTGTATCTGCCCCAGTCTTCGATCCACGCTGTTTACAAAAAGCTGCTTCTGAAACACTTGATGTACAGACACGAACTTCCCTCGTGACAGAATTTATCAGTCTGCTTCCCTACTTATCTGAAGGGAATGGATCTTTTCCTTCCACTTCAGAAACTATCCAAAATACACCACCCACTTCTCTCACTCCACTGATTCTCTACCAAAAAAATAAAAAAAATAAAAAAAAAAAGAGGAGAGGTGGGGGGAAAAAGGCAACTAAAACACAGCAAACACATCTCTCTGTGAGCTGCTGGCTGATTCCCAAATTGATGATTCCAGCTCTTCCCACCTCTTCTCCCAGCCCTGGAAAAGTGGGACCTGGGCTTCCTCTGAGCACTTCCCTCACCAGTGCCAGGACTGCTCCAGAAAGAAGGAATCATCCCAGAAAAGCCTCTAAAAGTCATTAGCAGAAAGTTCCCACCAGTTAAACCAATTTTGTTTTTTCCCAACTGCCTTAAAACCGTGGCGAGAAACTTCAGGTGAGCGCGCGAAGAGAATCACTCGGTGCTTCAGGCGGCACAACGAACACGGAGGGTTTATATTTTCAAACAAATACCGTATATTTATCACCTGTACGTTTACACGAACAGCTCAGTGTCTGTTTTAATGAAAAGGAGAGGGTTTTTATCCCCTGATCGCCGCCGTTTGTTCCGCGCCGCGTCCCCGCTGAGGGCCGGCCCCGCCTGAGGCGCCGTGGCCGGGGGGAGGGCGCCCCCTGCCGGCCGCGCTCGGGGACCCGGCGGGGGAAAGAAACCGCGCTAAAAACGGGGCTCACAAAAAAAAATTATCCCGAATTATTCCATCGAAAACTTAAATTTTAAAAGAGCCGAGTTTCTCCGCTGCGGACAAACACGGCAGTGACACCATAGGAGTGTTAAAATCACGTTAAAACTGCGGCTTACTTTGCTGTTTTCACGCAAATTGCTTTTATCGTGCGAGGCTACGAAGAGAAAAATTAGAGTTAATAGAGAGTTTTGAAAAGTCGTTTTCACCTCGTGTTCATAGCATTTCACGTTAAACTCCGTGAAGGAACTGCCCTCCAGTGCTTTAAGTTATTAGACAGTTAATTTTCTTTGAAACTATTTTTGTCTGCCTCTCTCTAAATAGGTGGTTTCTTAAGTGAGTGTTACTTAAAGGAAACCAATCTGTTTTTCAGGAAGGGCTGATGATGTCAGTCCTTTCAACTCTGCTTTCCCATAAGAATTCTTCTAGTAAAAGGAGTTTCACTCTGGGAAATAGTGAAAAGTAACGTGAAAATATGTAAAGCATCTCAGGCTSCATGTTTATCAAACTTGCAGTTTTATGCTCGGATTTTAATCATGTTGYGATTGTGACAAATAAAGGAAAAGCGAGAGAAAACCTTTTGATTTTTAAACTTGGGAAAGATTTTGCAATGAAAAACGTGCCATACTAAAATATTTATAAAGAGATAAATACAAGCCTGAATGCGCTGTATCAAGAACAACATGGCTTTTTCATAATTCTAAATTTATATACTCCATCCCAGCATCGGTATTAAATCTGAAACAGAACCACGGYGTACTATGAACAGTTTTTTGGCAAATAAATACATACTTCAATCCCCAATGAAATGCAAGACAAATTCAGAGAGTATCATATTATTATGGAATATTTTTAGTAGGTGTGGATGTGTAGCTGTAGATCCAATGTTAACTTACTGGATATTATTTGTTCTGGTACTGGAAATTCCTGCAGCCAACAACAGAGAAAACCTGCGAGCTGAGCTACAGGGACTTTATTTCACTTACTGGTGGTGCAAGAATTAACGACAATAAATTCTGTAAGTAAGTTCTGTAAATCATAATTTGCAGAATTAATAAGATATATATAGTTTTCAACTTTCCAAGTAAAACATTACATTTTAAAAGCTAAATGCTCCTTGTTATTCACATTTTGGTGTCCTGTAGAGAACAGGGAGAGGTTTGAATCACCAAGAACATGGTTCTGCTTTAATTACTCATCCCTCAGTCCTTATGGTTCACCTGTGACACAGGTAAGGACCACAAACCCCATTTTTCACAAGTAAAAAGGTCACCTCAGGCTGTATTTTACCCTAATGTTCACCCCCACGACCAARCCATGCTGTAATAGTCTTATAATAGTAAAAGCCCATAAAAGGATCCCAACCTAACTCAAATATTCCTGACAACACGCTCAGGCAATCCAAGGGAATGACAAAAATACAACCTCGCTGGGTTAACAGACAGAGCAGCCCAAACAAAATCTCTGTCGGCTGTAAAAGGTGCAAAGGAAACATCCCTTCATCATCCTCTATTCAACAGTTTACTTCACTCTGCCCAAAAGAACAAAGGCGAAGGATGATTCACTTGGAAATGAAATCATCCCTACCCCCAGTAAAGCTGACATTGTGTGGGTAAACAGTGCTGGGGTGCTCCGACACAATGTAAATAGATTGCCTTGCTACTATATACACAGAAAASCGTTTCGTTTCCAAACCAGGAGGCAAAAAAACAAGCGAGAAAAATACGGCAGAGCCCCAACTCTGAAAATATTTACAGGAACAAAAGCCAATCACGAGTTCCCATCAATAACTTACGGTTTCTAATCAAAAGGGAAGATAAGCCAGTGCAGCCTTTTTGCCTAAGGTTGTAGCAATGGTTTTGTAATGCAAAAGGAATATCAGCAGAAGGATTAACAGCAGCTTGTTTTAACTTCGGATTTACTGAAAATTTTCTAGATTGGAAAAGATGTAAGAGGAATATCGTGCTGACATGGCTTCACACAGAAAAGTCCTGCCGTTTGCCACAATCTCCTCTGAATCAGTCACTTAATCAACACCTCGTGCTGCTCTCCAGGACGTGCTCTTTGGTTTTATTTCCTTTATAATCAGCTGCACTTCGAGGGCTGATTAGGGACTATAACAGTTATTCTTCTTGAAGAAAGCTACCAAATTAAACTCATTCCACACGTGGGGAAAACAGAGGTTATTCCTGTTGTCACACAGCAGAAAGCTGACAGGCAAAATCAGCTGAATAAAACTCAACAAGGGCTGCAGAAGTAAAGCAAAGAATTAAACCCAGAACTGCTCTTTTCTGTTTCGAGTGCTCGTTTACACTTCTGTCACCAGACTGCCGAGACTCCTCCAAACAACAATAATTTAACATTATAATATGGTAGGGAGCTGTTACAATCTGAATAAACACATCTTAGCTCACAAATTAAAATAATCATCGGGCTCTGGCTAATCCAGCTGCCACAAACACACACACACACTCACAATTCCTCTGCTGAAAGTCGCTCTGAACTTCAGGGGTTTTTTGCAAGTTGATGATAAATGGCTTTTTATAAAAAGCTTAGAAYAGGGTTCAATATCCTGCCTGCCTTCAGCCAGAGGAACTGAAAGATTACTGAAATGAGAAAAGCAGCAATAAAATTACTGAAAATATTACAATATTTTACCAAATGGACTCTTTCAAACACAACTATTATATTTTTTTTCCCCTAATATTTTTTTCTAAGACATCTCTGCTAAATCCTCTACTCAATTCCCACCAATTTCTCATGGAAAACTTTCAGATGGAGTTTTGTAAGTTACCAACACAAGTCTTAGCATGTGTCCAAATTCAATGAGGGAGTGCTGAGCACAATCTGTGTGAAATCCTGCAGGAATCAAAATCACCATCCTGCCTTAATTCTCAGCTTCCAATGGAGCTGATTGTAGCTAATTTTCAAACAGTGATGACTGCACAGAGATTGAAAGAAATCTGATTTATTATCATGCAAACTGAAGCCTCAGAACTCTTGGGACACTCCCCAAAATTCTGCTGCCTTTCTCTCAGAGAYTCATCCATGCATCCCTGTCTCCTGCCTCCACCACTGAGCATCCCCAAACTGCTGATTCCTCTTTTTAAAAAGTGTCAGATCTATTCAAAACTTCAAATGGACCTCACAGTGCTGTGAAGGCAACAACTCACTGCAATCTCCCTCGACAGAAAATAGAATTGGCTGGGTGAAAGCCACACAAATTGACAGCTCCTTCCTCTCCTCTCCATGATGTCCACACTTAAAAGGGGTTGGATGTGCCACAGCAAACCTTTAGAGCACTCCCTGGACTGTTCCAGGCTGAGCTGCTGYACAGAGATGAGAGGAAGTGAAACACAAGTGTCTCCAAGGAGGAAGAAAGTTCAGAGCACATTTTGGGTGCCTTCCAGTGGCTCCAGGCAGAAGAGGATGGCTCCAGAACAGCCACGAACAAACCTTTGTTCGGAGAAGCCCAAAGAAAGGAGAAAATACAGAGGCTGTCTCTGAGACAAGTCTGGTTCCCTAAATAATCCACAAGTCATAAAGCAGTGCCTTTGATTCAGAAATCCCACAAAGGTTCTCTCTATAGCAGGAAGCCCAGCACAGAGCTGGGCTTTCACAAGCTCTCCTAATCCTGCTCATAATTAGAGAACAGGGACTGTTCCTGGCCATTTTTAGGACTCAGTCTGGATAAAAGGGTGCCTACCCCAAACAAACTGCTATTCAAACTCCCACTCCCATGGAAGTTGTGACTTAGTCTCAACAGAAAGGAGGCACGAGGATGCAGCAAATCCKGAATCCAAACAAAGCAGCTCAAGCACACATCTTATGAAAGAGAAWGGCAGAAAGGACAAAACTGGAGAAGCTGTGACAATGACAACTTTTGAATATTTTTAAGGCTCCCCATTGAGTTTCCCCAAGGCACATCTACCACAGGAGCAGGATGGAAAGATCCATTCTTACAGATTTTTTTACCTTTTCATATAATTTGTCATATTGTTCCCACACACACACAAAAAGGGGACAAAATTCTGTGCCATCAGCTCCCCACTGCCTCATTCCACACCTCTCCTWGAGCAGTATTTATTGTAGACATCCAGAAGTGCTTTGTGCTCATCAAGGCTGATTTTAGGCAGTGAAATTCTTTGAATACAGACCAGATTACTGTGTGCTGCAGGAAAACAGAACTGCAAACCTAAAGATGCCCAACCTTTCAGTTTAGAGTGGAAATCATTAACACACCTGCGATAGCATCATTTACTGAAGCRAGCTGCAAAACCAGAACTGTCTTTGTGAAGGCTCCCACCTTGGCTCACTCCTGCTCTATCTGCATACATCACATATTTTCCACAGTATCTACAGGATCTTATTTTATGAAATTCTATTTTTTCACGATGAAAAGAAGGAATAAAGTGGATTTACCATGGAGAGGAGAGCCAGAGGGGCTGCTGGACAGGCCGGGCACGGGGCTGCAGCGTCCACCCTGTTTGGAGCTCAGCTCCTGCTCGATCTCCTCCAGCCCCGCGCTCTTCTGGAAGCGGCTCATGCGGTTGACAACACGGGGGGACATGTGTGTCCTGACACAGGGCTGGCCCCCGTATGGATTGATGGGGAAAACGTGGGATGTGCCTCTCAGAGTGCTCACCACCACCCAGCGGCAGTCGTGGCTGAAYGAGATGTCCTGGACCTGCAAAACAGGGGGGACACGGCAGTGAGGCCACCAACATCGATGGTGTGGCTTAAA
>NW_026623608.1:684757-711041 GCF_030028575.1 Malurus melanocephalus
CACTCGAGTTTAGGCAATGATTTGAATTTAATCAGTAGATTCAGTGTAATTCTTAAATTACTCAGAAAGGACTAGACACCCCAAAAAAAACCCCAGAGCTGTGGAGTTGGGGCAGAACAATAACACCAAGAGTATTTCAGTACTTGCTGGTAAATGGGGAAAATGGAATCTGAAATGGCAATGAAATCACTTGAGTTTAGGAAATTATTTAAATTTAATCCATAGATTCATTGTAATTCATAAATTACTCAGAAACAACTAGACACCCCAAAAAAAAACCCCCCAAAAAAACCCCAAAGTTGTGGAGTTGGGGCAGAACAATAACACCAAGAGTATTTCAGTACTTGCTGTTAAATGGGGCAAATGGAATCTGAAATGGAAATGGCAATGAAATCACTCGAGTTTAGGAAATTATTTCAATTTAAGCAGTAGATTCATTATAATTCATAAATTACTCAGAAAGGACTAGACACCCCAAAAAAAAACCCCAAAAAAACCCCAAAGCTGTGGCGTTGGGGCAGGACAATAACACCAAGAGTATTTCAGTACTTGCTGTTAAATGGAGCAAATGGAATCTGAAATGGAAATGGCAATGAACTCACTCAAGTTTAGGAAATTATTTAAATTTAATCCATAGATTCATTATAATTCATAAATTACTCAGAAAGGATAAGAGACCCCACAGGGATTAAAAAGGGCCAAAAAAAAACCCCAAAGCTGTGGAGTTGGGGCAGAACAATAACACCAAGAGTATTTCAGTACTTGCTGTCAAAAGGGGCAAATTCTACTGCTCAAAACCAAAGGTCAATGTMACATTTAATATTCACATCTGTATTTTAAAATTTTATCTATTCTCTTCATTCTTCATTCCCAGCATAGGAAATTACAGACCTGAAATTCTGTTTAACTTTGGTTAATTAACGCTTAAGATATTTTCAAATTCTTTTCAGTTCTGTGTACAAAAAAGCACAAAAGTGTGCACRAAAGTGCATTTATCAATGAACTTAGAATTCAGTATGTATTATACGCTGCACTGTAATTCACAGTTCCAAATTCTGTGTACTTTTCAAAATGTTCTGAGATTATGAAAACAAACCATGCTGCAAAGTGCTGMAGAAAGCCACAAGATCTTGGTGTAGTTTTCAAACAGAATTTAGTTCTAAAAAGAGCTGGGAAATTGTTTCAATTACATGTTTTGCATTTGCTTGTTTAATCTTTAGAGATTGCCCAAAAAGGGGAAAAGGGAGGGATGAGAAGAAAAGAGAGAGATTTCACCACTGGGCCTGATTTTTGACAAATACTGGCACAAGTCTTATTTTAGCTTAAAATGGTCAGTTTTGAAGCAAATATAAAAATACAGTTAAACATTTTTCCACTACRGTTACTCCTTGCATAGATCTCAGATATGAAGTCCAGAAGGATTTAATTCTCTTTTAAGTGTGCTTTACACAACACTTTGATGGAAAGCAAATTCTTGTTCCTGAAGGAATGCTTTAAAAGAGAGATTAAAGTTTGTTTMCAAGCCCGTCCTGGCAGACAACTCAAGAAAACAAGTAGTTGAGGTTAAAATGATTTATCACAGAGAAAAAAAGTACTAAAACAATTTTTCCCAAAATGTTTTTAAAGGTAAAAGCTGACTAAAAGGARCTGTGGACACAAGTGGGATTTACCAAACAAACATACAGACGAAGGATTAGTTTTCATTATATTATTAAACAGCATAAACTACATCAAATTCTTTAAGATTTCACTGAAGCCAGTTTTACAATACACTAGGTACTCAAATCRGAGTAAACACCGATAAAATCTTGACAAATATTCCAGAAATGCACTCCAGCTATTGCAGACAAAAGCAGCAAAGCATTCAYCAAAGTGCAAGTTTCCACCAGAGCCCCGAAGCCTCGGAGATAAAAAAAAGGATGTCAGTCTTGTGACTTGTGACAAGATATTTGGCTGACAGAGTGTCACGACACAAAATCTTCATCAACATTGCACAAACTCCACCTGCTCCTTTCATTTGGGGTGACAGCCCCAAATGCTGTCAGACACCACAGCTCAGAGAGATCCCCAAAACCCCACAGCCCCTGCACAGCCAGAGCTCAGCTCTGACTGATCTGTGGTTTGCTTATCAAGTGTTTCACCTTAATAGATCGCTCAGAAAGGTTTGGAGACCCAACAGGGATTAAAATAGGCCCCAAAAAAACCCTCCAAAGTCATGGTGTCAGTGGAGAAACTCTTGAAATACTCTCTTTGCACTGAGAGTATTTCAGTACTTGCTTAAAAAKGGCAAATTCTGCTGGTCAAAACCAAACATATGAACCATGTACAAAATTGCCACTCTCAGTTTCAACACAACCATGAAATGATAGAGAAAAAAATCCCATTTCACTGTGCAGTGTAACAGAATTGTGTGTTTCTACTTTAATACTCACTTTCCAGTTGGCACCCTAAGGGTTATGTTGTTTTAAAAACTACACACGACAGCCCTGGCAGATGACAAYCCCAGCCAAGAAACTGGGAAACAATCACTACAGGATGTTTTTTCCTCAGTGTAAACATTACACAGGGAAGAAATATTCCTGATCTACAGGAAGAAAGTTTGGAAGGCCATAATGCAAAGGGCTTTCTTTGAACAGCGCTCATAAACTCTGGCTGCAGTCAGAGTGGGCATCATGGCCATGACTACCTAAAGGCTGAAAATGGTGTTTCATGGCTGAAACCTCAAAGGCAGAAGGGTTTTAATACTCAGGATTAACAGGGAAAAAAGTGTTGACAGAGGAGCATGCAATGAACTGAGTTTTATAGGAACAGAGTTATGGAATCCTGCTGAGCAGTGACAGAGGGTTTTGGAAGCTGCTGCTGCCCATGTGATTCACCTGCTGCCCACTGCTCTCAAATTCAGACACACCAGGAGCAGCAGAATCATGGGCAGCTCAAGGATTCAGAGAATATTCCCAATAAATATTCCCAATATTCCCAATATTCCCAATTCCAAGGGCATGGATTAAATCAGCTCATATCAAACCAGCACAAACCCATCCATGCAGAGCAAAGGACCCGTAACTCTCCAGCAGAACTGAAGAAGGCACAGACCTGGCTGGAAGGACAATGCTCATCGTGGCAGTCTGAGAAAAGACTTCAAAAAATGAGCTGTGTCCATGAATAAACCCCTATAAATTATGGCCTGGGCTGTGCTGTTCCCCACCACGTTCCTGTACATTACGCCGAGTTCTCGACTGCCCTGAGTATAAACAAACTGCACAGTGGCCCATTAGTGGTTTTCAAGTTTATGCTAAGCGTTGCAATTTATTGCTGTTCTTTAGGTTAATGTACTATTATTTCATGTATTTAGAATAGATTTCGGGATTTGTTGTTAATTATGATGTAATGTTTAGATACCAAAGATCAATCAAGACCCCACAGTGTTTACAGATATATGTTAATAAAGCACAAAGCACACCAGATCCCTCACGATGAAAAGTTTATTCTGTAGCTCAAGGTCAATGGCACATTTCATACTCATGTCTGTATTTTAAAATTTTATCTATCCTCTTCTGTCTGGACCAGTAAAGGGAATTACAGACTTGAGATTTTGGTTAATTTTGGTTAATTAACGCTTAAGATATTTTCAAAATACTTTTCAGTCCTAGACTCTCTCCATCTTTCTTGCAAGCTCCCTGCAGGTACTGGAAGGCCACCAGCAGATCACTCCAAAGCCTCCTCTTTTCCAGGCTGAACAACCCAATTCTCTCAGCCTTTCCTCATTTGAGAGGGGCGCCAGACCTGTAAAATTTTAGTGGTCTCCTCTGGACTTGCTCCAAAAGGTCACCATCCTTCCCRTTTTCCTCCAATTACTCTTCCATTTTTCTTTCTAACTTCAACTTTCCCATTTCTCTGCGTTTCAAACATTACGATGCAAAACCCTCCAGAAAAACTGAATTAAAATGTAGCCTGCTCTGAGTGACAGAGTTGGGTAATTCAATATACAGAGCCCTCCAAGGACATGTCACATGTCAAACATCCACTGAGGATCAGCTTTCCAGACTGTACAGAGCAAAAAAATCATTTCTGCTATCACAGAATCACAGCTTGGATGGGGCTCAACCTCCCTGCTCTAACAGGGACAGCCCAGAGCCCATGGCACAATGTCCAGGTAAATCCTGTCACAGCCAGAAAAACAACCTCACAATGCTGAACTTCGTATTTTAATAATAATAATAACAAGAAATAAACCACTTTTTCATCTTCCTAGTACTCCTTTTTTTCCCCCTGACATCCCTGTGTCAGTTATGTGAAGTTACACCGGGTGCAATCTGGATATTTGTGTGCATTTCATTGCATTTAATTAAACGTGGAGAGCAGGAGCAGCACTGCTGCAGCAGGAACGTGACCTGTTCATGATCACTGTGCTGTGTCACAGAAAAAAACACCCCCTGTTGCAGCACAGGACTCAAGTATTTAATTATGCTGTGCAGAGAGAAAAAAACAGTATCATTAAACAATGAGAAAGAGCAGCAGTCCCGAGGAGGTAAGGGTCAAAATAAATTAGAAAACTGGTCTGTATGTGAATTTTTTGGTTGAGAGAATTAAGGAAATGATGTAGCAACAGACATAAATGAAAAAATAATAAAATCACTGGCTACACAATATGATTTATCAGACCCAACTCTGTCTCCCCAAGTCCTCAGCACTGATTTSAGTTTTGTACAAAAGCAAGGAAGGGCAGGATGTGGACATGGTGAGAGATTCTGAGCTGAGCTCTCCATCAATAACTGAGCCTGCAAATGCTGCTGCTCAGGGCTCCTTCTCCCCAAGGGATGAGCCACTCCTGACTGTTTCAAATCCTTCTTGTCACCTCTCCTCCTGATCAACTCTCCAAAATTAACCTTTATTATTTCCCTATTCCAGAGACTGTTTCAATAACTGCAGCATGTCAGAAGTCAGGGAGGAATTTCTTGTGGCCATGAAGGTTCTCATCCAACATTTGGGCACAGGACGTGGCACAACCTTGACCACTCTCTGTGGAGTCACCAAATTGTGCCCAAATTCCCTGGAAAAATGTCAAATCAGCCAGTCTGGAAGGGTTTTATCATCCCTCTGTTTACCTTCAGCGACTGAAGGCAGCTCTAGCTGCAGTCTGGGAGCAGGAATAACAAAAGTCTGACAGAGGAAAGGCTCACAGAGGAGCTGGCCAGCAGCCCACTGATGCTATCGCTGCGTTTGTTTGGCCTCGGCTGAGATAATGCTGCTTTCGGGGGTTTGTTTGTGCTGTTTACGATTTCAGATCAAAGAGAGAGGATCATCAGGTGACAGGCTAACTTTCATCTGCAAGTAAATGAGCTCCCTTAGTTCAGAACATGCTATGCTTCCATTAAAAACCTTCCAGAACGCACTTGGGTACAAATATGAGTGCASTGAGTGTTGCCTCACAACGCAAGAGCTGGAGGACAAGAAAATCCTTAACCAAAWCATGCACCACAGACAYGTGCACATTTTCCTTCTTTAGAGTRTACTGTGCTCTGAGAGGTTCAGTTCTCTTTCTTAATCATAAATACAACCAATGGACCTTCCTGGTGCTGCTCAGTGCATCAGACACGCTGCTCTGTGTCCTCTTAAGGGAAAAGAAAATATAAAATTTATAGCACAAGTGGCACTTAAAAGCTAAAAGATCTTAATCTGATATAACCAAAACAGGGATTTCTGTCTGTGTTTGCAGAACAGTGACTCTGAACGTCATGACCTTGGGACTCTCATCCAACCAGGGAATTATCTGAGCACTTCACATTCTTCCCTGGTCCTTGTCTTCATGATTCCCTTCTGAGGAAGAGTCCCACTTTCCATCCCACCCCATCCCCATCTGAGTCACCAAAAGGAGATTYTGGGAAATGTGGGGTGAAGCTGTTGGCCAAAATCTTGTGTGCAAAAGCAGCTGATTTCAGCATGGCTGTTTAAATCCCACACATAACACRGGCATAATGGTGATGGTTAAACAATTTGTAATGGGCACTGGCTAAACAAATTCTGACACTGATAATCACTCATGTCCATCAACACAAATTAGAACTTTTTATAGCTCCACTACAGAAGGTGACCTTTAAGACCATTGGCCTTGATTCACAGTTCGTTTTAAATCGGGGAAAAAAAAAAAGAAAGAAAGGAAAAATGTCTGGTAGCAAATGTATAAATACTGTTCTAACCAGAAAAGAGGTACAGAGGGTCCCAGTGTGGGCTGCACTGAGAGTTTTATATTGAACAGCCTCCAAAATTCTTGTCTAATGCTCCTCATTATGAAATCACACAACAAAAGAGCAGCACCAGCAACGACTCTTCTCACTAAACTGCTACAAGTACTGCTATTCAAAAAAAAAAAACAGTAAAACAATCCCTCATATTATAAAAATATCTCAAATGATGTGTGTTGAGAATCACAGGTACCAATGCAATATTGTTTAATTATCCAGGGAGTTGTGAAATCCACCAACACACCTCTGACTGGTTAGAATTTTCTCCATTTTATGCCATTCCAAAAGCTATACTGTTCACAACCCAAATGAAAACTGTGTGGCAAACTAGGAAAAAATTTTACTATGTTGATTCTGAGAATTTTAATGCAATGCTTTCACAGAGATGCTAATACTATAACCCAAAAAAACATGTATCAATAAGGGCTTCTTCTCTAAACCATGTTCTGCTTGGTTTCCAATGTGTGCCTTGAAAACAAATTTATCAGCTGTAAAAAGCAGAAGAGCATCGTTGTTCCTCATGACTGAAGTCCTGTGCTTTGGGGTTCAATATTGACTCTTTGTATGAAAGRAGAACAAAAATAACTCTAAAACATGAAACACGTTCTAGAACATGCCCAGGGAGATGACAGAGTTTGTGCACACACAGATCTCATTGCTCTTTGCAGTATTTATAAAAATTAAAATTGTCAGTAATATATATATTATCCCAAATGAAGTTTTTTCCTAATTTCCTCTCACTTTCCAGATTGGTTATTCTTTCTTACAGTAAACCACTGCCTGTGACAGCAATTACACTTTTCCAGAATGGCAGCAGGAAAGCTTTAGAGCACTTAAACTCCACCAGGAACATAAATTCACCCGGATCAAAACGTTATCAACCACTGCTACATTCAATAAAGCTTCACATTCTACTTGTTACAAAGGTAAGGCAAGGAACTCAGGGGAAATTGYTCAACTCATAGGAGAAGAAAAGGTTTGAAGGAGCTGTAATCAGGGAACCAGAACCAGCCAAGCTCCGGTGCCAGGGTGATAATCACAGAGCCCCAGGCTGTCCCTGTCACAGAGCTTCACATCTGCCAGGCTGTCACAAGTCCGTGTGTGTAATTACATCAGTGCAGTACTCATTCCCTACCCCGTGGTGACATCTTTATCTCTGTTTAAAGCAGGATCCTCAGCAGTTACTCATTGCTCCCAAGGTGAGGTTGTGCTGCTGCCCAAAAGCGTCACCGTCAAGGACTGGAGCAGAACCCACCACAGCCATAAAGGCCAGCTCCCTTTYCCCACTTCACCAGAAAATCACTTCACTGGTGAAATTCTGGTGAAATTAAAGCAATGGTATTGCTTAAAGTACCATTTCAGACTTTTCCACCCTTGGATAACACCCTGACTTAGTCTCCAATTTCTGAGAGCACGATTTTTCAGCAGAGAAGTTAAACCAGGGAATCTCTGCAGGTTCCCCCACTTTGCTAAGGAAAGTTAATCCCAGCCTTTTGATTAACTCTTCCTCTCAACCCTCAAATTGTCTGATTGTGGCTTTTCCCACCAGGGCCAAGCCAACGCTGACAGTTCCTCCACGGGCACGAGACAAACGCCGAGCGTGTTACACGAGAAAAGGTTAAGTGCAAACACAGCCAATAATCGGGGCCCTTTGGAAGCACTGCCAGATCGGAATAAATCTGACAGCACCTCATTGCAAAGGGCAAGAATTTATTATTGTCCAGGTTAAACGCTCTGCTCTTATCCCTTCTGCGGCTGGAGCACAAGAAAGGCTCTTTGTGCGCTGAAACAAACATTAAAGTGCCAACATCCACAGAATGGATAAGGTGTCTGGGGATTATTGCTCAGCTAAGAGTTTCACTTACTTTGGCTTCGGTCTCTCCCCTGTGAAGTGTGTACAAATGATGGACGGCACTTTGTGAGGATGACCAAGGATGGGTCAGGATTTGGAAAACGTGGAAATCRTGGCCTAACGTGTCGGTGGTGACCAGCAACATCCCTGGGGGAGACAAAAAAAGAAGGGAAAAAAAAAAAGAAATGCAAAAGAATAAGAGATTAATCACTGCAAAAGAGGAGGATTTAATATCTGTCTAAAAAACAGTGATGTGGCTTACATTTGGGGTTTGGAAACAGAAGAAAACACAAAAAATTACTGAATTGAAAGGGATTCACCTCATAAAAATGAATCAAAACTCCAGCTGAAATCCTATTCACAGCATTATAACTTAAGTACTAATATATTATTAAGTATTAATATAGTATTACAAAACAAATCTATAAAAACATCTRAAAAATCTGATTATCCCAATTAAATTTGAGAACTGTGTGACCAAGWTGAAGCACTGAAGTGATGAATGGTAAAGCGAAACCCCAAAATGCTCTTCCCTGGGCAAGAGCCAGTCTAAAACAGATTGATGTCTCCACAAGAACAATTCTTGGAAGAGGAGACATTATCGAAATCCAGCCAAAGCAGCCTGTACCAAACCAATCCTGAAGAAGGATCTTTCTTATAAATGAAAGAAACTATCAGATTTATTGGTGAAAGCAGCAAATCAGAGATTTCTAATGAAACACTAAAYGAGGAGGTACCAATTTCACTGCAAACAGGTCAGTGGTGGAGGTACTGAAATGATTCAATCAGACCAGCAGAACCACAGGAACTTATATTTGCTGTTTACTTTCCTATCCCATCAYGTGTCAGCCCCTAAGCCAGTTTTTAAACATTAACAAACATATCTGAAGTCAATTTGCCATAAATTTATACCAGTTTATACCAAAAATTAATGATTTTTGTGCATATAAGAAAAGCACAGCATCATGGCAGGATTTAGGATTACAATAACAAACTACAAATTTCTTTTTCTGTTATTAAAGAAATTTAATAAGTTATTTCCCAAAGGAACCCTCTAACATTTAATTAACATCAAGTACAAAGTGGTTTTAGCCGTTTATTAGCAACATTCTAAATAATTTTCCAGGTACTCATCTCTTAATAAAAAAMCAGGAATTCCCACCCAGCTCTGTTGCAACAATTCTCCACATAAAGCACAACTAAAGGAAAAAAACTCAAGCCCCCATTTTTGACATAACATTTCTCCAGGGCATAAATGGTTATCTTATTACTGCCACAAATGAGTGTTCATTGTCTTCATTTATTCACAGGGGGTACCAGGATTCACYTTTCTCTCTGCTGCCCCAAATCCCAGCAGGGCATTTTTGAAACCACTCACGTGTCGCCACTGATGTCCTAACTTACGACACTTGGAAAATTTTAAATAAAAATTTTAAAAGAATTAAGCTGGAGAAAGAGTAAAGATTAAGTGTCATTAACTTTTCTACCGGATCATTATTRCATCATTAAATGAGTAATTTAATGATCAGTGTTTTCCCTCCGGAAATTTTGGAATCTGGAATCTGAGAGCTTGGGCCCTTTAGGCCCAGACAGAAAAATTTCAGTGGCCAAAGTCTTGACCTTGTGAGCCCAATGTCCTGACACCCAGCCAGGGCCACGTGGCAAGGTACAGAATCAGAAAAATCCAAATTTCTCTTGGAGACAGAAATCCCTCCAAGCTTCCCCCAGCTTGACCACTGCGGCTGGCAGGGAACGGACCCACCGCGGCCACCCAGGCTGCGCCCAGGCATTTCCTGCAGCTCTCAAAGAGCCCCATCCCGCTCTGAGCTCAGCAAGATCCCCTCCAGCAGACACAATTTTACTGCTCCCGGCTGCTCCTCGGGCCCGGGTGTGAGAAATGAAAGGGAGTTTGTTATGGAGCCGAGAAACGCGGGCGAGCGCCGGGGTATTATGTTTGGGTGGGAAGGCATGTGAGCTGAGGTTGGGCTGGATGTTAATGTTGGCTTAACTGGCAATTTCCTTGATTTGTAGTGACTGTGTTGATAGGAAATACAGCTCGAGTTGCTCCGGTGCGAGGCAGCCAAGCCTTTCGTGTGGGATCGCGCACACAATTTGCATTAATTCTGTTCTGCAACATCACAAACTACACTTCCCTTCCAGTCAAGTGTGCGGTCCTCCATAATATATGGCATTTCCAGAGGAGGAAACTGGAAGCAAAGAGAGGTTTGTGTGCTGAAATTAGGTTGCCACTGTTCCTGGAGTGAGGATATTCCAAAAGGTCTAATTCAACCCAGTAAGAATTTCTCTTCTCCATTCCCTTGTTTTTCTCTCCTCACCAGAGAATCAGTTTTATAYGGAAGCAGAGGATGCTTTGGGTCCTTCATGCTCTCTTATTCCTGATGGAAAGAACCTTTGGAGAAGGAGAAGCTGGAGGAGATGGATCCATGAGACCTCTCTCAATCTGAGCAGACAGGCTCTGCAAACAGATATTTTCTCTTCCCCCAAACTGGAGAAGTCTTTATATAAACACAGCCCCAGGGCTGAGAGGACCCAGAGCTCCTCACGCAGACCCCAGCACATGGAAGGGCGTAAAAAAAAACCTTCAATGTGCCAAAACTCTGTCTGGAACTGGAGACAAGAAGCTGTGATGATCCTGAGCCAGTGCAAACAGCGGGATCACAATCCTGGGGGATCCATGCACTCCTCGGGTGCTCGGCTCAGCAGGATTTGGTTCCCAGGTGTCTGCAGGCAGCACAAGCAGAGTTTCATCCCCTCAGGCTCCTTCCCAACCCCATAACTCTGCCTTTAGGTTCCTCTGGGCACAAACACCACACCCCGTGGCACATGAGCCCCCAGAGCCCACGGTGGCACCTGTGTGTCCCCTCGGTGTCACCTCAGATCCGCGATGTTCCCTCTCCCACCTGCAGCTCTGAGCAGCTCCAGATGATCTCCCAGCCCTTTTTTCCATGTGGGCTTTGCCTTTGGGTTTCTGGGTCTGGTTTGGGGTTTCTTTCCTCTGTTTTTGCTAACTTGAAGGAGTACAGAGGTGAAAGATAATACATTTGTGGCTGGGAAGGAATTGACTTAAAAATAGAAGGATGGGTGGTATCCGACTTGGCAATTTGTGTCTAATCTAAACTCCTGCTGCCTGTCCTGCTCGGAATAAATGCATTTAATAGATGAAAACCCAGGGAAAACAGGCCCTTCACTTGTATCAGAGACTCTTTTTCAGTAAGTGAAAGGAGGACCTTTCACACCCCCTTGTGCATTTGAAGTACAAATATATTCTGGCAGCRCTTGGATCAACACGGAGGTCCCAAGCACAACACCGCAGATGGGCAAGAACGAATATTTATAAAACAGTTTTGAAATCCCTTCCTCGCCCCTGTTATTCGAACAATAAATCAGCCGTGTTCCTGAACACCGGGCTGMGCTTTGCGGTGGGATTTTCCAGCTCTCGTTACTCCACGCTGAAGAATCCCAGTTTTCCATTATGGCTCAATCATTTCRTTTCTCTCTCCATCTCCCTGCAGAATCCCAGCAGGAATTCCTAATCCCAAAGGAGAAAAACCAACAGCAATCCTGGTCCCACCTCGCTTTCGCTTTCAAGCACAGGAAACTTCAAGTCTGGCTTTTTAAGAGTCCTTGTGACAGTTTTCCCCAAAAATTGTTTGGACGGAAGTGCAGGTTAAAGCTGTGCTAAGTTCAGTCCAAATGTTTTCTCTTATGAGGGGACTTTATGGATGAATAATCAGAGATGAAAMGTGAATAATTCTCGAGGATTTCCTGCTTATTTTTCAAACTGGCATTAATCCCTGTTTAACAGATAACAGCTGAAATCCATTGGAAGTCTTGCACACACAGGACCCAGTGGAAACTTATGTGTAAACCAGACTTTATTTAGTATATATCTGACTGCAAAAATTCTGATTTTGCTTATCCACAGTACGAGGGTGCAGCCAGGTTAAAYTAATGACTGTTTTACTGTGTGGTCGTTTTAAATCCACAGAGATGGTTAAAATCCAGTTTAAAAGGAACAGAGATCCTAGATGAGGAGAAAAAAAAAACAAACCAGCAAAGCTTTGTTTTACCTGCCCTAATTTACAGCTTCCTACTTTTCCTGCATTCTGTTTGGGAAACAATCAGCTTCTTTCAGGATGGAAATAAAAACACGAGGAATATATGCATAAAAGGCAAAACCAGTACAGATGCAGACTGCGGGTTAAGAGCTATTTCTGCAGTATCAGAAGACTAAACCAGACTCTGGCCTGGCCATAAACTGAGCCCACGCCCTAAACGAGGTGCCAAGCCACAAAAAGCATTTGCGTCAACTGGGAATACGAGGAAAAGAAGGACTTCTAATTATAGGGCCTGGAAGCGGAAGCGCGGCGCGCTCGGGAGCCGGGGCGCTGCGCTCTGTTTATCTGCGAGTTTCCTCCGCGCCCYGCTCGACCTGCAGGCTGGGACTGGGGCTGCCCGTGGGGTGCAGGGAGATTGGGAAAGCTGGGAGAGCTGGGCAGCCCCAGAACATCCTATTTTAACACCTCCTTATTTGTAACACCTCCCTATTTGTGACACCTCCCTAATTGCAGAGCTGTTGATTGTGTGCATCCAAACGAGGTCCACGTTGGAGTTCCACCAGGAGCTTCCCTTTGATTTTCCGAGGGACAGGAGGGTTTTCYACTCCCCAAAGAGGTCACTCTGCCAGTTCTCACTGAAGGATTTGACTCCTTCAAGCTGTGCTGGATTTTTTCTAAAACCACCAGTGTTGGGAGATCAGGCACACATCAGCGTGGAGGAAACACAGATCCATAAATTCAGGAACCCAAATGTGACATTTCCATGCCCGGCCACAGAGAGACAAGTGCAGCCACTGTTTGTCCAAAAAGGGATGAAAAATAGGAACTTCTCACCCTCAGTCTGAAAATCTGAAATTTGATGGTTGGTGTTGAGCTTTGAAGGTTTCCAGATTAAAGGATCAGAACGCTCAGGGGATCCACAGTGACTTAAAGCCACTCCTGGATCAGTCCATACAGATTTCTCCMAGAATTTCCACCTTCCATAGGCTCTCTGGGTCAGGATTCCTGTCCCACTGCAGCTCCCAGGATGTGACAAAGTTTATATGGCCCATGATTTTCTGAAGCATCTCACCAGACCTAGGAACAGCTTTAKTTATCCTCAACTCCTCTCCCAGGGAAGTGAAAATGCAGCCAAAAATCAGAGCTGCTCAGCCCCTGGATGTTCTCGAGTGGAACATGTGCTACAGCTGCAAAATCCAGTCTCAAAAAACCTTAACTAAATCATGAAATTCTGATTTTAGCACAATTTGCCGCAAAATAAACACATGTATGTAAAGATTTAATGTAAATATTTTTAAAAAACCCAAGAAGTCAAAAGAAAGAGAAGCAAAATAAAATATTATTTTGTGAATAAATAACTCCCTGTGACTCTTATAACTCCTAAAATAATCCATAGCTACGGCTCTTCCTTCACAATCAACTCAAAATTATTTGATCAAGCCAGGATTCCTCCCCTCTGGGTGACACAACATTTATCCTTAATTTTAATGGATTTKTCTTCCAAGGCAAAATTCAAGTTGGAAACCAGAAAAAAAGAAACAGAATTATTCTGTCATTAAATAATTACAGCTCGTTTCACTCTTCAGGAGTGTTTTCCTGCCCCTTTTCTCTSATCAACAGGAAAAACTTGTGCAGAGATGTTCCAATTTCACCCTCTTTAACGATTAACTCAAGGCCACCGCCACATTTCAATACAGAACATTCAAATAATCAGAGCAATTTCAGGTCTGTTAAAGGTGCAGTCAGGCATCCCAAGRGGGACACAGTTTAATCTGTTTTACTGCTGGCCCAACATTAATTTTCTCGTTATTAATGGGTGGAAAATCTCTTTTGCAGCCAAGGAAGCGTAATTATTTTAAATTTTCAATGTCTTGCACTTCACAGCTCTCAGCTGCTAAGCTGGCAGGAGCAACACTTCTAGAAAGCAGATCATTTATTCACCACATTTAAAAGGAAAAAAATAAACAAACCAGATATTTCTAAACCAACACCATTGTTTTGCTGTTTACTAATTGAGAATCTTATTTGAAAAYTTTCCTCTTTGACATTAAAATTGGAATGTATCTGCCCCATCCCATGTACAGTTGATTATGAAATATTTTCTTAGACATGAGAAGAAAAGGAACACATTTGTTACCTGAAAACTTCAGTGTTGGGGACATCTAAGATTTGGTGGCAAAAATCACATTAATGAAAAAGCCCTTTTTYAGGCAACAAACAATCACAAAATACATTATTTCCATCTAAAAACTTGATTGTATCAATATCCTCACTGTTTTCATTGGAAATAAACCATGGAAATTAAAAACTGTGATTTATTAGTTCCGCCTCGACACGCAATTCCAGTTCCTTCTCTCTCTCAGTGTCTCAAGAGCAGGCAGCTTTGGGGTAAAACACTTTCATTTGTTGTGTCAAACCCAGTCCAATCAGTAACTCAAGCTAACCTAAAAAGAATATTCATCCCTGTGCTTCATATTTCTATAAATCCTGAAAAATCCCCATTTTATGACCCTAAACCACTCCAAATAAACAGAATGCATRTGTCAGCTACAACACTGACTCAGAAATGAATTCCATTTTCCAACCTTAAAAATTCTGTCTCACATGAGCCACGTTTTGCAGACAGAAGATATTCATATAGGCAATTGATTTTGGCCTTAAAGAAAGTTTCATGGGAAGGGTTTTAAGAAATAAATAAAACACCAAGTGCCTGTGTTATTTATTAAGAACATAAATGGCAAAATCTGCTCCCTGCTTCCTGTCCATCCACAGCATCCCTTGCATGACAATGTGAATCCTTCTCCCACTGACCATCAGTGGCACTGATGGTTTTATTTTGGATTTTTTTAACCCAACCTTGCCAATTTTGCCAGCCCTGAGCACCTCTGCAGCTCCTGGGCTGAGACACGGTGGAGTTCAGCTGTTTGGAGCCCCAGAATGTGAAATTCTCTGTGAATCAGAGCAGTGCTTTGCTGTGTTCAGTGCAGCCCCCAGCCACTGCCTGAAATCAGGATTAAAAGTGGGATTTCAGAGCAAYCAGCCAAGAGCAGTATCAAAAGGCACCTCTTGTTTTGTTCTCATTAATGAGCTCAGCCTGATTGCCACCAGCCCACTGCAGAATGATCTTACAGCYCTGGCTTCAAACAAAACCCACCCTTGATGTTCCATAAAGAGCACAGAAGTGGCACTGGCTGAGTGCAGGAGATGAGGGAAGAGTTCTCTGCTGGTTTGTCCCCATCCCTCCTGCAAAACTCCCACAGCCAAAAACAACACCATGAAAAGAAGTGTTTTGCCATTAAACACCATCAGATCTGTGTCACTCTCTGAATTATTGTCACCCAGTACCTGAGCAAACCAAAGAATTTGATTGTAACCTGAGTACCCAGCAAGGTGTAAAAATATCCTTCCATTTTAGAAAAAAACAAGTTAATTTGGTTTTGCATGAACACTTTAAATTKACACAATCCTAAAAACTGTCTTAAGGAGACATTTAATTATTATTTATAGAGCATTCTAATTGAAGTATCTGCATTTATTTCACCTATTTATTTCACTTATTTATTTCACTTCATTAGCATTGCTCCACTCTAGGTATCATCTTTCTTCCAAAATTACTGCTCTGGACTGGAGGATTCTCAGTTCACTGCACAAAGCTCCACARAAAATTCCCTCCCAAGAAAATGCAGGCAGATGAGAATACAGCTTTTCTGTCACAAACTCCCAGTGAACTGCACAGCACTGTTAAGGAGTTCTGACACAACAGATGGGGTGTCAGAATGACACCAACTGGTCAGCAAAAGTGAAAAYATAAATGACAGACATTGAGTTTTATTCTCTGAAATGTGACTTCACCCTCGTGATCTTCRTGGCATTTGCTGTGTTTTAGAAATTGTTAATTTAGGCAAGGGGAAGCTGTTGATTCTCTGTTTCCCTGAGTACTGGTGCAATTAGTCAGAACATTATTTATCTATAGATAATGAACTGTTAATTGTCATATTAATACGATCTATTAATACACGAGGTTTGTAGTTGTCTCTGCTGCCCACAGTGACTGTTCACTGATAAMAAGGGGAGAAATTGGTACTTTTGAGGAGTTTCTTACAAGTATTCTCAGATTAAAGTCATTCAGGAGAGAGGGTAAAATCACAAACTCAAACAAATAATGGCAGTGTCAGTAACTTTAAAAAACAGTGGAACAATTTTATTTCTGTATTTCTGGAGGACTGCAATTTAATCCATGCATAGCCGAGTATCACACATGGGCACCTGGCTGGCAGGATCCCAACTGCCAGGAATTCCTCAGCAGTGGCAGAGGGACTGAATCCCCTCCTTTCTACCACCAGAAAAATGAACAAAAGTTTGAAATTTCCAGAAAAGCCGAATGACACATCCGAGCTCCGTGGAGCAGGGATCCAGCAAACCCCCCAGAACCAGGAATTCATTTCCATGGATTCACTGCCCTGCTCCCATCTCCACCAGAARCAGAAATTCTCTTACCACTGGGGTTGAAAGCCATGCAGCAGATGGGYTTCTCATGGGCAGGGAAATGGGCCACGATGCCATCGCTGTCCGAATCCTCGCTCACCAACACCTGGGGATGGCAACAGAGCAGGGGTTAGGAAGGAAAATCACACCAGGGGGGAGAATCCTGATTTACTGACACTGGGATTGGTTTGGGAGGTGTCCATGGTGGAATTCACCATGAACTGAGTCAGTACAATCCTCAGGAACCTGATCCACAGACATGAGACCTGCCCTAATAACCTGGATTACCCACTTTATACCTGCATTTCCCATTTATTGATCTTATTCAAATTAGGGAAAATAGAAAAGTATTCCTGTTTTACTCCATTGCTTGAGATTTCCAATAACAATATAACAAAATCACCTCCCAGAAAGAAAAGGGAATATTTAACCCTTACATAAATTAGTATTTTGATCAGCTGAACAGCAACAATCCTTGGAAATTCTTTCAGATCCAGACACAAGACCTGCCTCAATAACCTGGTGTAACCCACCACAATTACCCACTTTATATCTGCATTTCCTATTCATTGATCCTATTCAAATTAAGGAAAAGAAAAACTGTTCCTGTTTTGTTCAATGAATTATTGCTTGAGATTTCCAATAGGAAAATCACCTCCCAGAAAGAAAAGGGAATATTTAACCCTCACACAAATCAGTATTTTGATCAGTTGTGCAGTAACAATCCTGGGGAATTCTTTCAGATCCAGACATGGGACCTGCTCTGAGAACCTGGTGTAACCCACCAGGATTGCCTACTTTATACCTGCATTTCCCAATTATTGATCCTATTCAAATTAGGGAAAATAGAAAACTATTCCTGTTTTTTTGCTCCATGAATTATTTCTTGCTATTTTCAATACCAGAATCACCTCCCAGAAAGAAAAGGGAATATTTAGCCCTTACATAAATCAGTATTTTGATCAGTTGTGCAGTAACAATCCTTGGGAATTCTGTCAGATCCAGACATGAGACCTGCTTTGATAACCTGGTGTAACCCACCAGGATTACCCACTTTATACCTGCACTTCCTATTCATTGATCCTGTTCAAATTAGGGAAAATAGAAAACTGTTCCTGTTTTGCTCCATTAATTATTTCTCGATATTTTCAATACCAGAATCACCTCCCAGAAAGAAAAGGGAATATTCAACCCTTACACAAATCAGTATTTTGATCAGCTGAGCAGCAACAATCCTTAGGAATTCTTTCAGATCAGGACATGAGACCTGCCCTAATAACCTAATGTAACCAGAAAGGATTACCCACTTTATACCTGCATTTCCTATTTATTGATCCTATCCAAGTTAAGGAAAATAGAAAAGTATTCCTGCTCTGCTCCATGAATTGTTTATTGTTTGAGATTTCCAATACCAAAATCACCTCCCAGAAAGAAAAGGGAATATTTAACCCTTACATAAACCAGTATTTTGATCAGTTGAACAGCAACAATCCTTGTAAATTCTTTCAGATCCAGACACAAGACCTGCTCTAATAACCTGGTGTAACCAGAAAGGATTACCCACTTTATACCTGCATTTCCCATTTATTGATCCTATCCAAATTAAGGAAAAGAAAAACTGTTCCTGTTTTGCTCCATTGCTTGAGATTTCCAATACCAAAATCACCTCCCAGAAAGAAAAGGGAATATGCAACCCTTACATAAATCAGTATTTTGATCAGCTGAGCAGCAAAAAATCCTTGGGAATTCTTTCAGATTCACACATGAGACCTGCTCTAATAACCTGGTGTAACCAGAAAGGATTACCCACTTTATACCTGCATTTCCTAGTCATTGATCCTATCCAAGTTAGGGAAAATAGAAAAGTATTCCTGTTTTTCTGCTCCATTGAGATTTCCAATAAGAAAATACCAAAATCACCTCCCAGAAAGAAAAGGGAATATTTAACCCTTATATAAATCAGTATTTCAATCAGCTGAGTAGCAAAACTCCTTGAGAATTCTTTCAGATCCAGACAAGAGACCTGCTATAATAACCTGGTGTAACCCATCAGGATTACCCACTCTATACCTGCATTTCGTATTTATTGATCCTATTCAAATTAGGGAAAATAAAAAAGTATTCCTGTTTTGCTCCATTGTTTGAGATTTCCAATAACAATATAACAAAATCACCTCACAGAAAGAAAAGGGAATATTTAACCCTTACATAAATCAGTATTTTGATCAGCTCAGCAGCAAAAATCCTTGGGAATTCTTTCAGATCCAGACACGAGACCTGCTCTAATAACCTGGTGTAACCAGAAAGAATAACCCACTTTATATCTGCATTTCCTATTCATTGATCCTATTCAAATTAGGGAAAATAGAAACTATTCCTGTTTTGCTCCAATAGAAAACTATTCCTGTTTTGCTCCATTGCTTGAGATTTCCAATAACAAAATAACAAAATCACCTCCCAGAAAGAAAAGGGAATATTTAACCCTTACATTAATCAATATTTCAATCAGCTGAGCAGCAAAAATCCTTGAGAATTCTTTCAGATACAGACACAAGACCTGCCACAATAACCTGGTGTAACCAGAAAGGTATAAAGTGCAGAAATGCACTTTATACCTGCATTTCCCATTTATTGATCCCATTCAAAATAAGGAAAAGAGAAACTATTCCTGTTTTGCTCCATGAATTATTGCTTGAGACTTCCAATAACAAAATAACAAAATCATCTCCCAACAGGATTTCCCCAAAAGCTGCCGAGTCAAAACAGCTCTGTCACAGCTGAACATTGAAATGAATAAAAAATTCATYAAATCCTCGTTATCTCACCCCAAAAAGAGAAACCAAACACGAGGGCATGGCTGTATTTACTGTCAGCCAACAGGGCAGGAGGAAGCAGCAGCCAGAGCTTTTCTCTCCTGTGCCATATTTTCCTCCCTCCGTGGTATTTTCCCTCCTGCTGAACAGAAGCCACTCGTAATTATGACTTTAATTATTTTAATCTTTAAAGGCAAATTGCTCCACTTATCCCAGTGGAGACATGTTTTTAAATAAAACATGAAAGTAACACAAATAAAAATGGACCCAAATCGAATCAAGCAGGTCCTACTCTTAATATAATTAAGGAAAGAGCAATCCCCTCATCATCAAAACAAATAGGTTTGGCAATAATTCCAAATATGAATATTATATCACAAATATTTGCTGAGATCCCCAACTCTTTAAAGAGCTGGAGTTTGATCCACACAAAGAGCCTCCCCCAAGTTAGAGCCAAGGTCAAACTTCAGTGGGAAGGGGCTAAAAGTGATAGATCTGTGGCATTAACTACTGCACTCCTTTTAATAGAATCCAGCATAAACTCAAACCAGCCTTGTGCTCAGCCTGAACCATTTATCTGAGACAAAAATGTCTTCTTGACAAAAACCAGATCTCCTTTAATAAAAGTGAGGCAGACAGTATTATGCTCTGAGGGAATCCTGGTGCTCTTTTTATATTTCTATATAAAAAAGAATTCTGCTGTGATACACAGAGATGTAAAAAAAGTGAAGCAAAACTGAGGTGAAATTTCTGAACATCGGGACATTGGCTCAGCCTTCMCCAAAGCTGCTCCTAAAATAAAAGCCCTGGTGTTAATGACCAGTGGAATTATGTCTGCAGTTAAAGTTTTATTATGGAATATGCCTCACTCTTTGAGCTTCTTTTTGCTCACAATAATTCCTRCTCCTGATAAGCATCTCGATTTGCTTCAATTGCTACCAACCCCTCACCAAATGAAAATGAACTTTTGAAAACTGCGGCGGTCGGCTGCTTTTTTTTTTTTTCTGAAAATTCCTCTTTAATGCAATAAAAAGTTAATAGGGAACAGGAAAAAAAAAAAAGGAGGCCTGATCACATTTTCAAACATAAACAGATCAACATGTTATCTCATTTTGCTGAGCTGTTTTGAAAATATTCCCTCCAATATTCGCCTGAATTGTGGATGAGCTGCGAGATCTCATCAATCACAGCCCCAGAATTTTTGTGTTTTTAAATCTTTCTCTGTCACCCAACTGCTGGATGTTGAACAGATTTACATTCAGCCCCAAAACTGGCGACTTTTGAGCGAGGTCATTATTGCAGCCTGCACGTGGGTGGCCCGGTGGATGAATTAATTAAGAATACAGAAACAAAGGTCGAAAGAAAATAATTTTTCTTTCAAACCTCAGCCAATAAAGTCGTCCACATTTAATTCCAATTACTGAAAAAGAGGACATCTGTACAGCTTTAGGTTGATCCATTGCAGCTAATTAAGGGATTCAAATAAATAGTCCTTCCATCGAACTGAAAAGTTTGCTAACACTTCATTAGAAAGAAGTTTAAACAAGCACACAACCTTGTTAACATATTTTGGTTTACCACAGAGTTACTTGGGCATTTCGATAATTATTTTTATTTCTTTTACAAATATCTCCTGACAGCCAACGTCAATAATTCCGCATTCCTCTGCATTTATTTAATTACCTCATAATTCAAATTTTCTTAAAGTATCACCAATTATGAAAGTAGGAGCTACCACATAAACAACTGCTGGGGATGAGAGTTTGCTACAATATCCACATTCATGAAGTTTATTAAAAGTATTTTCCCTGCAGATTTAATCCTGCAAGATTCCATTAGGMGAGTTCTTTGGTGTTTAACTGTGTATTTTTCAGGGGTGAGTTTGCCTTTGAAATGGGAGAAATAATAACAAAATCAGTGAAAACTTAAAACTGTTGTTTGTCTTCTGGCTTGTGTCCAAAATGTGTTCTTCCATCATCCCACTGGCACAGAAATTGTCATATTGGTACACAGAAATTGCTATATTTGCACACAGAAATTACTATATTTGAAAACAGAAATTTCTATATTTGTGCACAGAAATTGCTGTATTTGTGCACAGAAATTTGTATTTGTACACAGAAATTTCTGTATTTGTGCACAGAAATTGTTATATTTGTGCACAGAAATTTCTGTATTTGTGCACAGAAATTGTTGTATTTGTGCACAGAAATTGCTGTATTTGTACACAGAAACTGTAATATTTGCACACATGCAGAGCAGCTCAGCCCATCTCTAAAACTTGTGTTGCTCCTCAAACTGAACAAGTACTTGGCTCATTAATTTACAAGACATTAAATACATTTTTAAATGCTTCTCTACTGAAAAAAAACCTTATTTTTCCTCCAAAATGATGTGTTTGCCTGCCTTAGTTTTACTGTTGTTGTCTTAATTTTCTTTTTCTTTTTAAAGGGATTTCTTCCTTTTCTTTTTTTTTTACTGACAGTTATATTTTTTTGCTTGGAAAATTGTTCTTTCACTGAAACACTCAAATTTTAGTCAGGCTGTGCAGGCGATAGGAATCTTTACTGACCTGAAGGAGGTGAGGTATTTATTTTATATTAGGAGTGCACTGATGATAAGGAAATAAATAACTCCTTCCTGCTTCTGAAATTCCCCTCAGTTGTGTCAAGGCTGAAATCCACGTGAGCACATCCCAATCTCCACCAAATCCCTGCTGAATGGGATTTAAGACTTCCCAAGTGTTAATTTAGCCCAGAAAATACTGGGTTGGAATTTTTAATTCAGTGTTTCCTGATTAGTGTAGAGAGAGCAAAGCATGGGATGGGCACAGCCACGGAATATCCCAAACCAGACATCTCATCCCAGTAGGGAAAGTTTGTTTGATTCCACCCAGAACTCTTTATTTTCAGGAATCTGAAAATTGGGATGATAAAATGAGGAAAAATCMCTTCAKCTTTGGAAGRKGCTGCCCAGGGAAGTGGAGTCACCATCACTGGGAGGTTCCAAAAATGAGCAGATGTGGCTCTTCGTGGTTTGATGGGAATGGCAGCATTCAAAGGTTGGGTTTGATGAACTTTTTTACACTTACTGAGTCTGAATCTGTGATTTTATAAATCAAGAACTTCAGGAAAGTCACGGAAAACAGAGATGGACCCTAAAACACCAGAGAGGCTGGACATGGCACCATCAAGCTGCTGCAGCACTCCTCCATTCCAGCCAGGGTGATGATGGAGCTCAGATCCCCACTCTCAGCAAACTGATTTTCCACAGGAGACTGAAATAATCCCAGAAATCCTGGGAATGAGGAGCTCAYGGGTCTGGGATCAGCTCCTGCCAGCGATTGAGACACCAAAAACAAACTTCCACCTACACGACATCATTTTACCCATAACACAAAATAAAMAACAATCAAACCCCCAATTTTAATCAAAAACTTAATGTCAAATAAAATATTAAAACCCTTTCCCCTTATTGCATAAAAAAAAAAATTATACTTGTATCTCCACAAATACAAAACCTCTTTTTCCTAGAAATAAATAGAACCCTAATTCTGAAAGCAAATCACAGCACTGGATAGGAATGAATAATTTAACAGCATTTTAAAGCTTCAGATCACAAAAATATGAATGCAATACCTACAATTAGGATATCCAACTTCTCAGAGATTCCAGACAAAACTTATTTTCCTGAGCTGATGGTTTATTTATGCTGGAGCAGCAGGATTTGGTCAAGACAAGCATTATCATTTTTACAGCTCCTCTCCTGTAGTGCCCTTTAGGCTTTGATAGCTATTGTTAAGGTCAGAGGACAAGTTCATAAAACCCCTAAATCATCCAYAACAAGCTTTAAAAACCTAAGATCTATCATTTTTTTTTCCCTCTAGGGCTATGCAGGAGAATCAAAGCATGGACAGCGACCAGCAGAAATAATGACCACATTAAACAGCTTCATCAGAAATTTATGAAGCAAAATTTGTCTTTTTTTTTTCTTTACTTGCTGCATATGAAGAGCCAAAAGACCTTTTTCTATTTTTCCCTGGAAATAAAATCAAATCCCCAACAGCCAACAGAATTATTTCAAGACCTGATTCTAAGATCTCAATTTTTTTTTCCATTTTTACTTTTATTTCAATTTTGCAAGAAAAGTTCTATAATATTTTATGTATAACCCCCTTCCAATGCAACACTGCTTGGCTAATTAATTAATTAAATTTAATTAATAAAATTAATTTTCAGGAACAACCATAACTTTGTTTCGGTTTTTTTCACGTAAAACATTTTATTTTTCTGTCAGGAAAGAAAATAACTTGACTATTGATGTGTCCTTAATATCTCATTAACTAACCTGCAATGTGCATCATAAAAGATAGGGGCAAAAAAGAAAAAATGAAGAGTTTTTTTATCTTTAAATTCAATAAATGTCACCACGAGGAAGAAAGTATTACAGACTAGTTACAGAATAATGAAGTGTGTGTGAGTTCTGCATAAACACTGAATCCAGGACCAGACACTTTAAAATKAAAATTAAAAAAAAAGATATGGATATCTTTTCTGTCATAAAGACAGGAAAATCCAKCACTTTAAAGTTTGTCTGATAATGGTGTGGAGTTTGTAACAAATGATTGTGCCTGATGATTTTGTCTGTATGTTATTGTATATAACAGTGTATATATATAAATGTATTCTATTATAGAATACATTTATAAATATATATRAATTTATTCTATTATTAGTAAAACAGTCCAAATGCCTCACAAAACAGCATWGTGCCTGACAGCATTTAGGAATGAYAYAAAATATAAAATTATAAGCTCRTATCCAACTTCACTCCTCATTTTTTTAGAAGTTGAAATTCAACAATTCCCTGTTCCTAAACAACCACATCTTCCAGCCACGTTCTGTATTAATGAACATAATCAGAGCCCATCTCCACTTGGACTGATCAGCATCAATCAATGTCAATTAGGAACAAGTGTTGGAGAGACAAAATGTGACACTTCACACTCGATCTTGTCAAAATGTCACATAAATATGGTGGAAGGACAAGAAATACATTTTGGCTGCATTTCAGTCCCAAACACGATTTTATCCCAGCTCTGTGTGTCCGCGAAAGTTTCCACCCCAGCCAAAATCTGGTTTATTTTTCATTCCCAACAGCACAGAGATGATTTCCCTGGGATTTGGGTGTGAATTTGGGCTCTGTCTGAGTGCAAATTGTTACCTGTCCCTCTGCCACGGTCTCGGTGTCGATGATGGTGACAATCCCAGGCACCAGGGGACTCCGGCGGAGGTTGCTGTGAGCCAGAATTTCCTCTTCAGTAGCTCCTGATGGCAGCGTTCCTGTGAGTTGTGTGACCACCTTCCCCACCATTGTCAGTCCAGTCTTTATTGTCTGTAAAAAAAAGGGGAAAAAAAAATATTCAGTGATGTTTAGGGCTGTGCTGTGGGCTCGGCTCGGATTTTTTCCAGTTCATGTAAGTACAGAGTGAATTTTTTTAGGAGTGATGTATCAGCTGCAAGAAGCTTTAACAAAACAACCTGAAAATATCTGGTATCTTATGCATGAAAGAATTGGAATATAAATGGAAAAATTCACCTTTCTTTTGGAATCCAATTATGCCAAAGTGTTATCGAAAAAAAAGAAGTATTTCAATGTTCAAATAATTTAATATTTTCCTATTTTAAGTATCCAGTTTTGGAGGTTTTTAACTTTGTTTTTACTTACTCTCAGRGCATGGATGGTCAGGAAGACCAAAGATGAGGCCACGAGGGGTGTGAGGAGGGCAGCGCTGACACAGAAATGCAAACAGCCCCCAAAGCTGACACAGTTTTGTCTCCTGCACGGTGCAAGAGCCCAGGAATTTGGCYTTCCCTACATCTGACACACTCCTTTTTTCCTCAGCAATTAAGCACCAAAACTGAATATGGGACTCAAATCCAGSAAAATCAAAACTGCCATCCTCAAGGTCCTGGAAAGGGGAACTCTCAGGCACATCCCAGCACTGGTCCAGGCTCTGCACATTTCCCAGCTACAAGTTTCAAAACATCCACAGCACCAGCTTTTATCAGCTAAAGATGCTGAAGATTGTTTTAATGTTGCTTTATTTTATTTGGAGAAAGAGGGAGAGTAGCCACAGTAGGAGAGATGCTGATTGAAAGAAAAACAAGCCCAACTACAACTTTAAATATTTTCTCCTTGAACCAAGGACTGCGCCTTATTTGCCTGTAAAGCATCGAGCAGATTTATTATGCAATATAAATAAGAAATAGCAAAAGAGATCAGAATGGAATGACACTGTAACAAGCCAATTCTTAACTAAAAAGACAAGCTAAGCTGCCTGCTAAATTGAAAAGGAAAAAAAAAACGTCCAGATCCCAGGCTGAAACCAAGAAGCAGCCACAAATCAATTGCAACTGCTTTGTTTAGTGCTAAAATCTCAAACTGCAGTGATTAGAAAACACATTAGTGTTCATCAATTAGCAGCCAAACGTTTGTTTTAATAATTCATGGGCGATGAGTCTGTTAGTGTTGCTGTCAGGAAAACCTCCGAAGGGCCAACAGCAGCAGGCGCCACACGGTATCGATGGCCATGGGCAGCCAGGAAGGCTGATTAACCTCTGAGATGCCTCTGCTGATGGACTCACCCCATTAATGCTAATGGAGATACTTCCACTTCAAATCGAGCCAGCCCTTCAGCACAGCAATGGCTTTGGGGGTTTAAAGTCTTTAGTAATATCCTGCCATTTGTTTCTTGTTATTTCTTTTTATACCCGGCCATGGCAGAGGAGGGTAGGATGGATTTGTGCAGTG
>NW_026623608.1:711901-734324 GCF_030028575.1 Malurus melanocephalus
GAGAAATCAGTTAATGCACATGGCAAAACGCAAGTGAAAAGGCTAAAAATGGTGATTGACCTGTTCTAGAAAATATCTTCAATATTTATAATGCCAGCAATGGGATGACAAAGTAATACATAATAGTAATATGTAATATTTATAATGCCAGCGATGGGATGAGAAATGTAAATTTAGAGCTCTCTGGAAAAGATTCCCATGTTTGCCTGTGATCTGTGCCACCCAGCAGGGAGGCAGAGGTGTGCAGAGATGTGGCCAARGCCATTAATCCCCAAATATCAGTGCAGAGCCATTACTGCACTCCCTGCCCTGCGCTGCTGTGTACATTTGCAAAAAGTGCRGGGTAATCTTTAACCTTTCCCATGCCATATCAGCTGTCCCCTGCATCCATTAGGGCTAACGACCTTGCTCTCACATAAGCTGTTAGTCCTCATTAAGAAGTTATCAGGTAACAAGAGAAAACAGATGCAGCCTCTGCTAAATCACTTTACCACCRAAGGATTAAAAGATACGGAGAGGGAATCGGCCAAAGGAGTTATGAGGTGAGAAGGACTTGGTTTATAATTTGGTGGGAGACATGTGACAGAGCAAAATACATTTTAAATGGAATGGGTTAAAGTCAGCACTGTCCCAGTTCCTTTGTTGCTGATGGGAACCTGACAGTGATGCTTCCTTATAAATAAAATTAAAATACTTGATCCAGTTCCTTTTGTAACCATGGACTCACARTGTGCAGACACACACATTATTTATGAGTTCATGTGTACCCTATCTACTTAGAAATACTACTGTTCACATTCGTGTAAATATAAAGAAATACATACATTTAATTAACATAAATTAATGCCCTTGTACCTCATTTAATTGAAAAGTAAGTACAAYTTTAATTAGATGAAAAGAATCTAAATGCACCATTCAGGGCCTGTTAGGCTGCTTTGTTCCAACAAAGGCCTTACAYCCTTTTAGTGACAACAAACATATTGTTCCTATTTCTAAGAAGAAATACATTTTATATGATTTATTTGATTGCAAATGAAAAATGTATAGAAAGCAAAAAGGGATATCAAAAAAATCTGCCTTGGGTGTCAACACTGTGAGGTTGAGCCTCACACTCAGTTTGAACAAAGTGAAAATGGGGTTTATTCTGTAAGAAATTCCACGTGTTTGTCCAACTGGACTGAGAAGAACCTTTATCCTGTGGAAGGAACCTTTCCTGTCTAYGTGCACTGAGTGTATTCTTCAGCACCTGTAAGGAATGATGTTTTCATTTTTCCAAACACACCTGTTTCCATCTTTGCTCATCATTACCCCAAATGTGAATCTTGACACACTTGCTGTTTCCAGAAATTTTCTGTTTGGTCAAACGACAGAAACTGTCAGAGCTTTCAGAACATGAACACCCAGAAAGCCACCAACATGATCACAACCCTGACCTCAGTGGTTTGGGTTAACAGGGACCTTCCCAAATAACTCCCAAGTTTTTTGATTAAGAAGGAAATATCAAAAGCAGCACCTCCCACTGAGGACAAACTCCTGGCCCCACCAGGACATGGGTCAGCAAAGGGAAAACCATTACAAAAAATGTCCTGTTCTGCCACCAAAACCTTCCAGAGAGGAGCTGAGAGGCAATTCTCCAAAGTGACCCTGCTGAAAGCTCCCAGCTTTCCTTCCTCTGTTAGATGAAGGTTCTTTCACTTCATTGGGAAATTGGAAGCCAACCAGAGAAAAGGCTGTAACCCAAGGTAACCTGGCAAAACAAGAACTTTAATGGAATCACTTCTGAACCAAAAAGCAGCAGTGGAGGGAAAAGGAAAGGACACTCACTGCCCAAAAAGCTGATCCTGTGCTGATCAAAGCAAAGGGATCACAAAACCCTGCAGCTRACAGGACACAGCAGCAGCAGAGGTTGGTAAATGAAGAATTACATAAGGAAGGAGTGAGGCTGATGGTGAGGCAATGAGATGGACAAAGAGCAGCAGATATTTGGAGCATCTACTTGCCAGCAAGGAAGTCAGCCCTGCAGTTATCAGAGATGAAAACTTGTTAGATAGCAAGCCAAGCCTCAATGAAATCACTGATAAATTAAACATTGCAGATTTACTGCGGCGCACTCGTGGGTAACAAATTAATACACTGAGGCTGAGACACTCCTCAAGAGCCAAATCATGCAAATATTTAAAACTATATTAGAATTAATCTTGTCTATTACAGTAACATCCAGCAGGCAGGAGCATGAGCAATGTGCTGTGCGAATCCAGAGCAGTTCAGAGACCGTGCCCTGGGGATTATCCCTTTTCCTAACTCTCACTGCGAGTTTATCTCTGTACAGAGGCTAACAATCTTTTCTTTCCTATGATTATAAACACATTTTATCTTCAGTATCTACTCACACGATGCAATAGCACTACTTCAGTGTGATAAATTCAGCTTAACAGCAGAATTTGTGGATTATGATCCCTGGCAAGTACTGCTCAGCAGGGAGGGTCATCAGCTGCAGGGATCTGTTTGGAGGATTTTGCCACATCTGATCCAAACTGTGGCTGATCACACTAAGCCAGTCAGTTTTCCAAACTTATCTGTCCTATAAAAAATATGTTCATGATGCTCGGATTGAAGGAGTTTGGGGAGATTTCCACCCACACCTTTTTTTTTTTTTTTTAAACTGTGCTGATGGTGAAAGTACACAGAGATCCAGCAAATGCCACAAGAGGAGCAGCAATTCCAGCTCCCCTCAACAATGTAAAAAGCTGTGATTTTTCTCCTTCTCAGGCCACACTGTGATTGTGCTGGGACATGTTTGTTTTCATGTTTTGTTTTCACAGGAGCTGGCCTGCCCTGTGTCCCTCTTTGTGGCTTCTCCTAACTGCTGTTTTCCTCGGTGCCACCGAGCCTCCTGTCCCGCGCTCTCATTTCATTCCTATTATTAGGTTTGTTTTGTTGCACATATCAGAAATGAAAAGGCTGGTGGTTACAAGGGAAGCTTGTAATCAGCACCGAGTTCACCCCACAGTGCCAAAACTCACYCTGTCTGYGTGTGTGAGAAARAGAAATTGCTTGGCAAAATGTTGCTGCAGCAAGGAAAGGAGCTGGGATGGGGGGGAGTAAAACAAAAGTTGTGCTCAGTCTTGTTTTAAGATTTTTTCCAAGCCATGGTCTTCTTTTGATACTACAAACCCCYAGACATTTCTCTGAAAACAGAGGGATTTTATAACATCATGTGAAGTAAGAAAACGAGGCAATGGAACCTATATGTAAACAGTCATTAATAAGCTCTAACCTTCAAAGAAGGTAATTAATTAGCTCCAGTACTGTGCTGTCACCCTTCAGAGAGGGGAAAATGCATAATGGGGGTGTGATGGAGTCCAAAAAGCACCAGGCACTTGTAAAGTCACTTTTCATGATGCTTAAAAGACTCATAATTCACAATGTTGATTTCTAATCACATAAACTTGTACCACTATGAATAGCCATTACACAAATCCATCCCACTGTCACTTCCCTCTAATAYAAATAGCTGTTTGCAATAAATAAAAATGCTAAAAAATCAGTTCAGAAACAGGAATAGTTTGTGGCAAGCTATTGAGATTTGCAGGACGGGGAGGGCAGGCACAGTGCTGATGGCTCTCAGTGCTCTCTCCTCTCTGGGAAGGGAGGGGGGTGATGACACACAGCACAATTCAGCAGGGAAACCTCATAATTATGTTCCACCAGCAGCTCTCCCCGGGCAGATGATGGACTCACTTTGGCAGCACTAATGACTGTGGCAGTGTAAGACTGAATGTTGTCTCCACAGGCTCCACCACGGGATTGATGGCATCGGATCAGCTGCAAGAAGAAAAGAACAGCAACCGAGTGACTGCTCTGAAACTGCACAAACCCAGAGCCCATTACCAGAGCTCTTATTTATCATGTACAGCGGTGTGTTTTTTCCCCTACAAATAGCAAAAAGCCCTGCTGAGACACTTAACCCCTTTTTATAATCTTCTGGGTGCCACCCAGACTGTCGCGTTCCCCCCGCTCCAGTTTTCAATTACCAGATGAGTGCTCGCTAAGAATTCATAAACTTTGAAATGGTGGGATTTTTGGTCTGGCAGCGATACCACAAATAAATTTAAATAAATATAATCAAAAGCTTTAGCCGTGTATATGTAACATTAAATATCAGACATTCTAAGAATCCGAGTGTGGCTTCCCCCTCGTTTTTATGACGAGCAAGCAAAAGAAATGACAAAGGAAAAGAGTTGTTTGAAACTTTGCATTTAATAGATTAAAGGAATGTACATGGGGTTTGCTTTTTATTGCCTTCCTTCCAAATCAATAAATCAAAACAAGACTCTTGTACCTGCCATCACCCTACAAAAGTAGGTTTTGCCTTTGAACCTTAACTAACAATAGAATCTGTGCTTCTGACTATGTAAAATTAGGAAAAAAAAGGAGATATTTGTTGCTTGCACATAGAACATGTTGCCTGTTTAACTATTTGAGCTGAAGAAAATTAAAAATTGCTGTAAGATGGATTTGTTTCTACAGGCCTTTCTGTCCTGTTTATACTTAAATAACTAAATCAAAATACTTAAGACTAAGGAAAAGCCCACATTAAATTTACCTGGGAACACAAAGCCACTTAAATCCCCTTTGTGATATAAATTCTTTCGCTGATCATTTTGCTGATATTTTGGCAGCAATACTTTTTAAATCCCACGCTGACAAGGGTTAAGTTTTCCAACACCAGAAATGTGTGGCACTAAGGGAAAGGCAGGCCTGAATTTGGGAAGAAATCAGCTCTGCTGGAGGAGGGATAACAGCAAATACATTTCTAAAATCTGCCTCTGATAATTCCTGGCTCAGCTCTAGAAACAGCTTCTCCAGTCACAGGTGGGAGGGAGAAAAAACAGCTGCTTTGAAATCAAAATAAGGTATTAGAAGCTGAATTTAGGCTTCACTGCAAGMTTTAAGTACACAGCCACTTCCCTGGGTAAAAGCAGTGATCATTTCTTTGCTTGGGTTCTATTTTCTTTGTCTCTAGAAAGAAGAAGTCTTTAAACGTTTTCTTTTTTTTTCCTGGAGCTAAACTTTTTCAAAGATGTTAAAAAATGGACAATTCAATGCTATTTTCTAATCTGCAGAGTGCATTGCTGTTGGTTCAGACAAACCCAGGCTCTGTCCAGACTCAGTTTCCCCAAACACAAATAGGAACTGKTTTTTGCCTACCTTCAGAAGTGGCTGTAATTAAATGCTTTAAACTTTTAAAGYACAAAATGGGTTGATTATTGAGTTRCCTCACTGAAAACACATGTTGATGGCTGTCTCCTCTGCCTTCCAAGTTCCTGAGCTTAAATCAATGTGCAGAATAAAGATAGGATAGATAAAAATACCTCTTGGGTCTGTCATTTTAATGCAACCCCCCTCACAGACCTGCTTTTCACACACCTTTTTCTGAGACCTTTTCCTTTCTTTTTTTTTYYCCCTATAAATATAAAATCTAGAAGTATTTTTTTATATTAAACCCCTCCTTACCTTATTTTCTGCATAGGCAAGCCAACGGCTTCCAAGAGCAATGGGATTCATGTTTGGCCCTGGACAAGGATAACAGCCTGCAAAGTTGGAAAAGRCAACATTAGGAAATATTCTTAATGACTTCTTCCAAAGAATTTTACTTATTGCCAAGAAAACAAAAAGCCTAAACAAAAGCCTTCCAGTTGCTAATATCACTCAGTGGATGCTTGCATTTTTGTTTCTAGAGATAAGGCTGTGGTTAAATGAGCTATTCTGAACATTTAATTATGTGTAAATATTCCTTTCTCCTTATGCTTGCATTTTTTAAGCCATTTTGATATAAAAATGGTATTTTGGGGTGAAGGAATATCGATGGCTGACTCAACTGGGTTTGTATCTTCACATTTTAATTCATTTTATTTGAGTGATGCCTTTCTGTTGGTGAACAGTTTGTTCCCTTCAAGCTCTTCTACATTTTTATTCAATGAAAGGATGTATTGTGCTTTTGGTTTTGCTTTTAACATTTCGATATACAAGCCCTCAGCCTTTCAAAATGCTTTGGTTTTGATTTTAACAATTCCATATACAAGCCCTCAGCCTCTCCATATACTTTTGCACAAACTTAACTTTACACAGTGGGAAAATTCGTAATTCCTTTAAAATCAGTGGCAATGTTCCCACTGTTCACCTGCTTTTTATTATCATTAAAAATAGATTTATACATTTAGACAAAGATAGCATAAAAAAGAGAATTATGCCTGAGGATTAAAATGTGAAAATATCTCTAAGCGAAAATAGCTGTGATTGAAAACATGGCAAGGCTTAAAATGAATCAGGCCCATATTAAATGGCATTTAATATATAAAGTATTTTTAATATGTATTTTTATAAAAGTGAAATATTTTTATAACTAAAATAAAGAATTTGTATTTAAAAATATATGTTTTTACATGAAATAATGAGGAGGAAAGAATGGGGAGAAAGAGAAGGCTATCAAGCAAATGGTTAATCTCAATTTTCATCAGTTCTTAGGCTAATACAACCAATTTAGCAATTTAAATTCTCTCCCTGATTGGCCAAGAAACAAAATATTGAATCCCTTACAGACATTTGTGTTGGATTTACAGGAGCTGCTCCTGCATCCTGGGCACAGGAACACCAGAATTGGGCACACAGCATTGCAGGACATGCACAACACACAACTTCTACACAGTTTAGTGCACAAAATAAATTTTTCTGTTAAAAATTAAACAAAAAAATTAACAAAAGAAAAAAAAAAAGAAAAATTTGTGTCAGATTTACAGGAGCTGCTCCTGCATCCTGGGCACAGGAGCGCCGGAATTGGGCACACAGCATTGCAGGACACGCACAACACACAACTTTTACACAGTTTATTGCACAAAATAAATTTTTCTGTTAAAAATTAAACAAAAAAATTGACAAAAGAAAAAAAAAAAAGGAAAATTTGTGTCGGATTTACAGGAGCTGCTCCTGCACAGGAACGCCAGAATTGGGCACAAGGCATTGCAGGACATGCACAACACACAACTTTTACACACTTTATTGCACAAAATAAATTTTTCTGTTAAAAATTAAACAAAAAAAAATTAACATAAGAAAAAAAAAGAAAGAAAAAAACCCAGCCACAGCCATTTAGGCTCCTATTCCCCTGGGATCAGACTCTGACASTGCTCAGTGAGGAAAAGCCACCAGCTCTCCCCAAATATCCTGATTTTTCCCAAAAGGCTCCAGAGCAGCCCAAAACACTCAGTGAGGCCAGCAGGATTTAGGAAAAGGGGGATGAATTTATTTCCCACACCTGAGGAGGCCTGGGGGACGTTTTTGGAGGTTTAAATGGACCTTTGACAACACCTTGGATGTGGTTTGGGCCCATGCAGACCCTGCCTGGATAAATAAACCCGGATTTCATTCTCCGGGGCAGAGCTCTGCAGAATTCCAAAGATCCCATTCTCTCCCCTTTTCAAAGGTCAGAAAGCAGAAAAAGGAGAGGATGGATTCATCCATGAAATTCATCCACTGAAATCAGGGTTGGAAAGGCAGAACCCGGTGAAAGGAGAAGGGAATGTCTTTACAAACAAACTCTGACTCTGGGCTCTGGGGTGAGATAAGGCTGATACTGGGAGATAAAAAAGAAATAATGAGAAGGATTTCTATAAGAATTCTACTGATTGACTTATTTTAGATTATGTAAATAAACTACTAGAGCAGAGATACAGAGATGTAAACTGAAGGGGGGGGGAGGCAATTTATGATAGAAGCGGGGCATGAATAAAGTTGCAGGACTCTGTCTCCTTTTTAGACATAAACCTCTAGTGCTTGTGGATTAATTTTCCTAACACCAGCCAGGGCTTTGTGAGGGCTCTGTGAGGCCTCATGGCCGCCCCAATCTCGGCAAAGAAAAGCAAATTGTGAAGGGACGATGCCACAATTGTTATTGTGCTCCAGGAGTGTGTAAAATGTGGGCAGCCAGAGCCTCTCAAGGAACAAAGTCAGAAAAAAAAAAAAAGGTTGTAAATAGAGCTCTGGGTTGTAAATATGAACGTGTTCTTCTGATGACATTACAGATCGGGAATGGGGAGGTTTTAATGCCGATTTCTGCCTCGGCTGCTCTTATCTGGGTCAGGAAAGGCACTGAGGTCCCCCCAACCTTTCTTTTACCTTCCCTTTTATGTATAAAATACTGCATTAAAAGCTGCCAGATGATAACCCTGGTCATGTAAATCTCTACAGTGACTTCAGAACCGGGGACTTGGCGTTTCCCAAACTTGTAACATCCCCGCAGGAGAAAACTGAAGGAGTCTGAGCAGCAAAAACCAGCAAAAAATGAGTCTTGCTTGGAAAAGGGAGCTGTTCTCAATTACTTCAGGGAGCTGAAGTCAAAGAAGAACTGCAAAAAGTATTCTTCAAAGCCAGAATTGATCACTGAATAGAAGAGTTATTTAGGAAAAGCTGGGAGAACCCACTGCCTGCAGTTTGTCCCGTGAACCAGGCTCAGTCAATCAGACTCCACACACAAATCAGCCAATTCTAAGAATAAACTCCACAAAGGTCAACAATTCAGCTCGGTCCTAAACTCTGCTCTCCGATACGAAAAACAGCGTTAAAAAAAAAAAAAAAAAAGGAGCTATTTCCTCCCTTTCTTCTCTTTGCAAGTCTTTGCATTTTGGAAACTTGCAGCAGCAAAAGGATAAACAAAGGGTTATACTTTATGGGAAGGAAAAGCAAATTGTTTTTCTGCTTTCCAAAAAAACAGCTGGAGTCAGCAGAACATCATCTACGAGGCAAATGGAAAGGCCATCCAATCCTCAGCAGCCTTGCTCTCTTAAAGATTAACTTCTATTCCTACTAAACTCCAAAACAACAGAGGAAAAAGCCATTCTAAGCAATACCAGCAACTTCAGCGTGTTTACAGTAGGAATGGACAGAAGGAGAATGCAGAACTGTCAAGAAGACCAAAGTTTCCAAGTTTTAATGACAGCATGGAGAGGTCATCCAAGAAAGGATCACTCAGGGGAAGTCCTTGCAAAATTCCAGCAAATGGAGCAAGTACTAAAAAACATCTGATCTTAGAACCAGCTTAAGTGGGCCTATCACCTACAGAAATATAGGGGAAAACCTACTGGGAACTGCTTTTTAGCTTCTGATTACACAGTTATCCTCTCCCTCTGGGCAGAGGAAATGGGTAACTTTAAAACTGGGAAAAAAGAGTGGGAAAATTGCATTTTGAAAATCAGAATCAAAGTGCAAGGTTTTCTGCTAATTTGATTGATTTCCTATGCCCAAAAACTCCAACTGGTGCTACCCTGAGCAACACTGAGGAACAAGAAATGGGCTCCAGGATCCCTGTGAACAGGGGCTTGGCTAAGGGTGCCCTGAGACCTCCTATTCTTGGTTTTCCCAGTTCAAAAATGTAAGTGTTACCTATATCAAAACAGCCCCATGGGTAAATTCTTCAGGGTTACGCTTCCTTTCTCCCCCCCCTTTTTTTTTAATAACTAGGTTATAAAATAAGAAGTGAACTAAGCATGTAGTTAGTGATTATTTGGATTCAAAGATGCTTTTAACTTGCTTGCTGTTGCGCTGATTTTATATATTTTGTTTTATTTTACTGAGAAGAATGGAATCCCACGTTACCTGAAGTTCTCCAAAGACCTACACCAGTGTTTGCTCTGTGAGTGAGCAGAAAGGTTTATTTATTTTCCATTCTTTCTCCATTGCTGGCCTTGTGGTAATGATGAAAATCTCTACCACCCTTTGGGAATCATATCCATAAATCCAAAATAAACCCAATCACCTCCTCTACCCATCCCTGACAATTCACACAAATATCCACTTCTCTGACTCTGCATCTTCCCATTGGTCTTGAGCTCCTGCAGAAAACCAAAACTTTGATGTTTTCCTTGTTTTCCAAAAACTCATCCTGGATCTTCAGTGATGGCAATGGGAACATTCAGAAAGCAGCCAAGAGGAGAAAAGCARCACATTCCTCTCCTCCCACTTGTCCTTTAAACAAACAGCACATTGGGAAAAAGCTGCTCAGAGGAACAGTCACTGCAAGCCCTGTCAGCCAGAACAGAGCTGGGGTCAATAAATCACTGAGCACACTGCTCAAAAAACCTGAACCATCCTTATTGGGGCAGCTCTTCAGCATCTCCACAGCTCTTTGAGAAAATAMAGGTTTAAAGAATATATAGATACATTTAGGGATAGGATATTCTCTTTTGAAAMATCTGATGTTACCAGTCAGAACTCRGCTCAGCTAAGTCAGGRTTTATTTTCAGTTTGCAGAATTACCCAGAGCACAACTTTATTTCTGTCTCAAATCTCACTAAAACACACTGCAAAATGACAAAAAACCCTACTGAAAATTAATATGGGAATTAATAAAGATGAGGGAATGAAAAAGCCAAATCAGAATCATCTAACACTGCTTGCCTTCGAACACATCCCATCATGTTCATCTTAAGACACCACTGGTTGGTTTTTAATTTCACAGCACATTATAAGTTCTTTATTCCCTACAACAATATTTATAGTCCAGAAAAAAAATAAAAATCTGGTTTTGTTATTTTCCAGACTTTCATCCCCTCTATCCTGACTTTGTTCTTCTATTTTAATGAAAAACATTTCAGTAAGTTCTCTTCTGTCTTGTTTCAGTCTTTTTTCCCTATCAATTTAATAGGAAAACTTTATTTTCCCACCATTTTCATTGYTTTCTTTTCCTCAATTCTCTCCACTTTCCTTTGCAGTGATACATACTCATCCTTTTYACATTCAGTTTGTGTTTCCTCGTTTTTGAGAAGGATTTTTAATGGATATCTCACACCTTTTACCTGTGAGGATTCCATACTGCAGTAGTCCAGTTTTATTTCAAGCTGAGGGGATRGGGAGTTGTTATTATAAAATCCTTTTAGGATTCTGCCTCTAATCCCAAAAAATGGCAGAAATGGCATCTTTTGGGTGTGATGAATGTGACATTTGGGTGGGATACAATCAGCAAACACAGGGAATGCTATGAAGGCAGAGATTCCCAGGCTCACCTTCATCCTAGGGAAACCTTCCTRATTTCTGGAGAAATCAGGATTTTTCTGTTCAGTGCCTGGCAAGGTTCATTAAAGATGACATATGTCATCTGAAGTGTGCAGTGCTTTTAAACACAGTTTTCCAAACAAATTCCAGAAAAAGTAACTCATTTCAACCAAAATTCTTTGCCTTTAATCAYTCAAAGGACTTGCTGGATTATCACTTCAAAAATCAGTGAAGCAGAGCCGTTGTGTATTTTTAAATAAATAGCTCCAAGAACCCACTAAAGCAATGCTGCTCCTCTAATAATCAATTTGTAATTCTTTGCTGGGTCTTACGAAACACAGAGCTCTCCATAGGAATGAAATTACAAAACTGCAGCCTGAAGTCTGGCAGGGCAGGGCAGATCCATGACAGAGAGCACAGAAAGGGAATATGCAATAAATAATGGGTAGAGTGATACTGTTGTAGCAAAAGCATTGTTTATTCCAAGGAAAACAAATCATATAACTTGTTTTATCTAATATTTTTTGTTTGGTTGGTTGTTATTTTTTTTTTTTTAAGCGAACAGATTTTTTTGTTGTTTATAAACTGTATAAAGCAATATTGTTTATAAATTCCTCTGGGTTCCTTCTAGATGAAAGGCCCTGTGTAAATGTTATTACTCTCACACTGTCACATACTTTCCAAAACTCTCCTATTGTTCTTGTACTTCCTTCTGTTTAAGGATCACCCATAAAATGAAGCAAAAGAGCAAACGAGCAGGATGCACCCACTGAGAAATCAGCTTTGCCACCCAGGGCCTTTTTTTATTTTTCCTACTGATTTATTTTTAAATCATGGTGGCATTGCTGCTACTAAAACACTGAAAGAAAAAAAAGAACAATTAGAAATAAATTGAAAAAGTAAAGCCATAAATGCTGCATGCTGGAGAGAGACTTGGGAGAAAGATCTGGATTGCCAGGACAAGGGGAATGGCTTCATGCTGTTAAGGTCCTTCCAGCYCAAACTATTCCATGATTTTGTGCTCTCCTGATCTCCTGGAACTAAATTCTCAGAGAAGCTCGTGGAAGGACGACAAATAGATTTTTTTAAAAATGTTATTACTGCTATTGCTATTTATTATTATTATTATTAGTAGTAGTAGTAGTAGTAGTAGTAGTAGTATCATTATTATCATTATTAGTATCATTATTATTATTGTTATTGTTATTATTATTTTGTTGTTTTGCTGTTTTATTATTATTATTATTATTATTATTATTATTATTATTATTATTATTATTATTATTATTATTATTATTATTTTGTTATTATTACTATTATTTTTACCATTATTATTACTATTATTATTACTATTATTATTACAGAGCTCTCCTTCCCTGTCCACTCTGCCATGGCAGTTTGAAGCACCTGCACTTTGATGGTCCCAGTGGGTCCCTTCCAACTCAGGAATTCCATGATTTTATGGTTTTACTGTTACTCCAGAGTTCCAACCCCAATCCCAGAGCTTTTACTAAAAATACCAGCAGCCTTTCACATTCATCAGGCCTGGCTGTTTAATTTAGCACCAATTTGACTGATTTCAGGGCAATGTTTAATCTCAGGTTTACTTTCTTTTTTTATCCAACCTCAGACAGTGACAAATAATCAAGTTACCACTGAGGTTGTTGTTTCTGGGCAGGACAATGTAAGATGGCTTTGTTTGGCCTTTAACATTAAGGATTTGGGTGCTYTAGATAAAAATAACTTCTATAGAAACAAAGAGCACTTCCTGGTTTACATGGAATTTRTAAAACTGTCAAAGCCAGGAGATATGACAGATAGACATCTCGGGGACTGAGGTCTCTGTTGTGGCTTTAAGCAGCTTTTCTGTTGTATTTACACTTTCCTGCAATGGAGAAAAACCTCCTGCAAGCACCAAAGCCRTTTGTTCCCATAAATCCACCACGGTGCCCTAAAGACCTCTCCAGAAAAGTATTTCAGCATTATCCTGGAATGGTGAGATGCTGATTCCCACAGCCAGGAAAAAAAAAAAACTCTTATAAATAACATGGTTAAAAAGCAAAATCAAATCACCATTTCTCAGGGGAAATGCCATGAAGGAGTAGGTGCTGATCTAGATGTGTGTGTAGAAAAATTAAAAGTGATTACAGCAACCCACAGGGACACAYTTGGCTCTTCTTCACTGATCAAGAAAATCCTGTGACTCTGGAGCTCCCGAGGACTTTGGGTCAGAGCTGATCCCCCCCAGACAAAGGAATCCTGTCAATGATTATCCTGTGTGGGATAACTGGGAGAAATGCTCCCAGCTGAGGAGGGAAACACACACAGGACTCCCTGAAAAATGCGACTCTTCAGGCGTTAAACCTCCTCAGGACACCTCCACTGTTTTCACTTCAAAGTCAAGAGCTCAAAAACYGCTCCCTGTGAGTTCAGCAGGGAAAGGAATTCTGACAGAAATGTCCAAAGAAGCCTCGATGATGTCCAGAGCAGCCTTGTGACAAAATGAAACCACCAAACAGTTCCTCATGTGTGAATGTGAGAGCAGAGATCCCAAACTACAGATTAGAACACCCAACTCCACTTTCTTTGGGGTTTTTATTCTTGCAGAGGTTCAGGTAGGGAGCATTTACCATCCAACTGACTCATTTTTGGCTTAGTGTGGAGGAGACCCTTTGGAGACTTTCCCTACAATAAAATACTCCGACTAAAATCTGGAAAATTACCTCTCAGGGCTCTGCTGAAGAGCATCAATAGAAATGTGGTGCCAGCTAATGGCTGCAATAACTGTCTCCATCCCAGGGGAAAAATGGATGGAGAATTTATCAATATGAGGAGTGCAAGGGCCAGGCAAGCTGAGCAGCCCCTCGTTATCGGCCACAGTGATGATGCCACAGATATAATGTTATCTGGGAGAATCTTTAGGGCCCAGGGGGTGGGGAGGGCATTCTTTATGGACAGGGAAAGTGTCCATCAGGCCATATTCATAATCATCAGTGTTCCACTAAGTAAGCAGTTTTGGGCTGAGGAGCGCTGATGTAATAGAAATCAATGGAATTTCAGCTTTTCTGCAGCTTTTGTTCAGAGCAAAGTAGGGGCAAAAAAAACCCCTCAGCATCACTTTGGTTTCTGATCCCTCAGTCACGTGCAGAAAAGGCTCTGAAGGAAACCTGAAGTGAACCACAAGAAAACTCGGAGCTATTTAAAAATCTATTTAAATCCACACCTTGACACTCACAACTTACAAAGGAAACATTCTTAATATAAGCATCAAATGATTTTTTTTATTTCCAGTTTTGCCACACGAGCACTTAAAGCAGTGTGGGATGTGAAATTCCTGCTTGGCTTTCTCCTCCCCTTGCTGTGAGTTCTTTCTTGGGGAAAAGGAGCTGGCTCCAAGTATAGGGAGAGCAGAGTGATGGATGGAAGTCACTGCCATGAGACTGATGCTCTGCCTTCTCCTGGCAGACATTTCAAAATCACAGCACCCCACAGGGTARATTAGAGGATATCCTGGTCATTTTTCTACAATAGTTCCAGCATGTTTTCTCTCCATGTTTAAGCACCTGTCTTAAATTCCCTCTCCCAGTCTGGAGCACCTGTAYGCTGCGATTTTGTTACAAAAGGCAAAAATAAAACGTGCTGGCTCCCTGCCATCCCAGTCAAATCTGCACATTTCCATGTAATCCCAAGCAGGGGAAAACAAAGGTTAGTTGTGTGTCAAACTTGTTCAGGAAAAACCAGGAAATGCAGGAGTTAAAACATTCCAACAGCAGCACGAACTTGCCCGTGTTCTACATCCTGAATATTTTATGGTGTATTTATTGTAACAATACATTCAGCTACACATCCAACYACAAAAACAAAAACAGAAAGACAAACACTCCTCATGTGCAAGGCAGCTGCATTAGCATTTCTGAGGGACTTCAGGATTCCTGACACTGCTTTTAATTGAACATTCTGCATTTCATTTCTGTGTATAAATAGTCAACAAAACATGCCAGAGCTTCTGCTTCACGTTTGTGCTGTCTCAGGGAGGTTCTAAGGCTCCCACATCACGCAGCTGATAGGGATGGAAAATGTGATTTCCACCAGATATTCCTGAAAATAAAGATTTTCTTTTCCTAAAAAGTACAGAAATGCCTTCGAAGAGTCAGTGAGTATTTTCTCAGGAATATTTCTGACATTTATGCCCTCAGTCAGACTGGGAACCTTCTTCATGCTGACAAATTCTCTGGGCAGGAAGTGCCATCCTCACAGCTGAGCTGCACCAGGATGGGCTGCACAGGCCACAGGCTCCAAAAATTGCAAACAAAAAGGTCTGTGAGCTTCCTTTTCAGGGATTTCTACTTTTCCAATTGAAACTGGCACTGTTCTTTAATAATTTTTTTTTTTTAAAAAGGCCCAGTCAAAGAAGGCAGCGGTGGCCAGTTGGCTGCCTCCCAGAAATCCCTGCAGCCAACGAGGGAGCTCATTTACATCTCATTTCAAACCCAGCAGAGCAACTTAAGCCTTTAAAGACACGTTCTGAGGTGCAGGAGATTCCAGCTCATGGAATGGGAAAGCTCAGACAAAAACTCTGCTGCATCCCCRACGTGCCAGGGCACAGCACCCGCCTGGGGAACGGCTGAGCTGGGAATGCTYAGCTCCCAGAAATGCAGAAATGCAGGGAAAACTCAGGGTTCTGCTGTTCAAACAATGTCACAGCCAGCAGAGAGCTGGGAGGGGACAGGGAAGGGCTGGGACAGCTCCAGCTTTGCCTGTTGGAGTGTCCAAAATGCCCCAAAAGTGAGGTGTCCTTGAGCAAACTTTGGGACCTCAGAACTTCAGAACAAAGTTTGAGAAAATCTCACATTAAAAAGCAGCACAGCTGGAAAAATAYACTGGGATTAGTGATATTTCAGGAGTTTTGGATTTTTTTTTAAATAATTTGGTCATTATTTCCCAAAAGTTTTATTTTATACTCTTTAAATTCCACTGCTGTTCCTCAAAATGAACTGCAAACAAAGTTATGGTTGGGAATGGGGTATCCCTGTTTTTCAAAATACAGTTCAGTGGATTAATTTTTAAAAATAAAGTGCAGAATCTTTTTTTTTAAGGGGAAAAAAAAAAAAAACAGGATGAGCCAAAAAATTCTCAAAATATATATTTAACTACATGGCATTCTTTACTTTTGGTTTAAAATAAAGCAAAGCTTGCACCCCAATTCTTTTTGTAAAAAGGAGTGATGAACAGGATACAACTAAATCCTTTCCCATTTGGATCTTGTCACTGAATCCCAGCAGATTCCCAGGATTTTACATCCATGGATAGGAGGAAACTGACACCTATTGGCAACTTTAATATTACTGCATAAAGCTGCTTTCCCTCAAAGCATCACAAGAAACAGCTTCAGAGTTTTCTAAAAATACACAGATAAAATAAAAAAGTAATTTAAACTTTTCTAATTGTGACTGAAAATACATTCAGGAAGATTCTGACTTTTTTTTTTAATGATAAAACTCCTTCCAAAGTAAATTATGACCTGGAAGGACTCATGAAATAAATCCAGTGGGCCTAAGGAACAACCAAAATTAACAGGGATCACTGCTGATGTGGGTTTAATTGCTGCTGATGTGATAACCTGGAACTCAAACCTGAGGATTTTACACACTTTTGTACAAAATAAACAAAAGAATTGTTCAGCTACTGATGGGTGGCAGTGTGCCCTTTATAATTACAATAAAGCAATAATAAATATAGAAAAGAGTTAAATATTCATGGAGTAGCATTTGGATTTGGGGTTTTTTTTTAAGCAAATTTTCCTGAAGCTCCAAATGAAATCATTGAGACTTGGTTTGAAGATTTAGAATTAAAGAAACAAATTTTAAAAATTTGCTTTGGGTTCAGTCCACCTCTGAGCCCAAAATTGTACGTACTGGTAACGAAGAACTTTTTGGTGAAAGTGCARCTGTCAAAGGCGGCGATTTTCTCCTGCAGGACCACGACAAGAATCCTGAAAAAAACACAGAAATGCAACGTCCTCTTCAGACATTAAATGCACAGGGTTTAAAGATCCGATATCTAAATGTAATTATGCCAAAAGCATCAATAGAAAGTGTGCAGTGATGAAGTGCCAGGTTACCAAACCCTGGCAGTTATTGAGGGCTCCCTCCCCTCCCAACCACACCAGGAAGCTCATGGKTCTGATACACAACAGCACAGGCCATTTGGGAGAAACCTCCTGCAGTAAAAGCTCCATTAAAAAACAAAGAATGGAGCTGCAAAGAGCCTGAATTACTCTCACTGACTCAAAGAACAATCAAATCAACCATGGGCGGAACASGAGGATAAATCTGAAATAATCCCGTTGCCCACCTCTGTGTGTATTTATTAAAGTATTTTATTTACTAAAAGCAGAAGGGGGGTTTAATACTGAGAACAGAGCTCACAGACAGGAGTTGAGAGAGGCAGAATTTGTGCCAATTAGCAAATGAAAGATGTGTTTTTGTGTATTTGCTTGTACATCACACATTTTTATTGTAAAGAATAAAAAACACGGAATAACTACGCAAAAAACACAGTGCTGCCTAAAAAAAGGCATTGCCTGAAAATTAAAGATCTGTTTTTGTGTATTTGCTTGTATATCACACATTTTTATTTTAAAGAATAAAAACCACAGGATAACTATGCAAAAAACACAGTGCTGCCTAAAAAAAAGGTGAAAAATGCATTGCAAAAGATGCAAACAGGGAAGCAGAGCAGCATCGTGGAACTTTCAGGACCAGGATATACTTTGTCCCACGCTGATGACTTCCCAAAATCAAGTTTTTGAAAGCTTGACATTTAAAAAGCACCTGGGAAGCCAACAGGTAAAACCTACATTTACCAATATGACATAACTAATGATCTGTAATTCTCTCATTAGGCAGACTGTGAGAAAGTATTTTTTAATTAGCTGTCAATATAGAGCATTATTAAATATCATTTTAATGGTTTTAATTGYAAAGACACAACGTGGCAAAAAATTAATCACATCTCTCACTGACTAAAACCCACAGCTAATRCTTCAGCAGAACATTATGGCTGTGTGTTCCAGACTGGAACAGTCACCYTTAAAATTGGCATGAATCACCTCAGTCCCAAATCTTTTCCTTGGGGAAAGGGTGATGAACATCTCCCAGCAGCATGAAATCAGCCTTTAACTCATTTTTCCCTGTTTTTATCTGTTTTGCCACGAGAACATTTCCTTTTATCCCATGACAGCTCAAACCTGTGCAGCACAACACTAAAATCAAAATATAAACCATGCCCTCACACTTGCAAGTATTTTCAGATCTACAAATAAAATTAATTCATTTTGGACAAATTAGTTTTAATTAAATAACAATGTTCAATTGCTGAAATTGCAGGAAAGGAAAACAGAAGAAAAAAAAAAAAACAATTCTAACTTTTTCTACATTGCCTAAAATAAAGGAAGCCAATGGAAAATGGGAAGACTTTGGCTGCACGTGGAAGTGTGATGTGCATATATTGAAAACCTATGGATATTTGATGGAACAGCTCCCAAGCCTGGAGATTTTTGTTTTCTCCTCCTTGAAGACACTCTTTCTGCAGAAATTAACCCCCAGGTGAGTAATTCCAGAGGATAAATCCATAAACAGTTCTCCCTTCCTTTTGCAACTCAAGTTTTATTTCAAATRATTTTGGTATTTAATCTTTTTGTTCAATAGTGCTGCTTTTCTTCTGTAACTTCTCCCTGGCCTAATATCAACATTGAATTTAGATTTTGATGCTCCAGTGATGGACAAATGTTTGTTTAACAAAACTTTGGTGGCTCCTAGGGGATGTATTGATCTATTTATTTTCAGTAGCACTTTGCACGTGGTTGCACAAGTTTGATGCACACTCATCCACTTCCCACCCACAACAAAACCAGGCACAAAAAATGGATCATTCTGATGTTTCCAATTATTTTTGTGATTAGTAACTGAAGGACCATCCATTCTGGCATGGAAATATGCAGTAATTTCTTCATCYAAGGCTCTGCCTTGAACCCAAAATCCAATTGCACCACTCTCCCAGGGCATCTGAGGCTGCAGTGACTCAGGGCAGTAATGGGAGAGCAAAGGGARCAGGGCTTGGACCAAAATCACTGCTGCCAATTCTCCCATCAGGAGTGCCAAGGATCAGCAGGATCCTCTCACAGGGATCCTGGCATTTCTYCCCTGCCTTAAAAAGATGAGGCAAACTACAAAGCAAACCACAAAACTCCAGCTCTGCGTGCCTGGGAAAGATGGARATTTCAAGTGAACTCAGCAAAATTTGACTTTTTGGACACGACAGATTCCATCCTGCTGGAACTCTGTGATCCTCAGCCTCCAGAGCCATTTTCTCACTATCCCAACCCAGAGATGCTGCTTTGTTATTTGACTCACTGGCACATCATTCCCWGCACACCAGGAATGTTCTGGAAGTGCAGGGAGGCAGAATGTGACAGCGACACAAAGGAGACATAAACTCCTTAGCACTGGTTAAACTCTCTGTGATCCCATTTCTCCATCTGTAGGTGGATCATCGAGGATTTCAGCGACTCCTGCTCACMCTCATCGCAGCTGAAAGAAGCTTAAATGATTTTTTTGGTTTGAGCTTCTTAAACCAAAGCTGTGGGGGGAAGCACAGTGATGTATCCCAACTGAAATATTCCTTGAGAAATTCAGAGCTAGAGCTGTGCTTCCAGGAAAATCCAAATAAGAAAATCAGGGAAAATTGTACACCAGAAATTGTATTTATTACCAAAATTTGACATGCCCTGCCACACAAGGAATGAAGAGTGAGCATCCTTACCTTTTATTGCAATGCAGGTCATAGATGGGAGTTTTGAACTGGATGGACTTGACCATCTCTCCTGTTCTCAGGGAATACAGATCCACACAGCAGTAGGGTGGGCTGGTGCTGAAAGGAATTTTTTAAAAAATTAATTAATGGAAATCAGGATATGTTAAAAATTGGAGTTAAATTTATTTCATCCTCCTTGCTGAAGGGAAAGTCACAGAATTACAGAACCACAGAATTATTAAGGTTGGAAAAGACCTCCAAGACCATCAAGTCCTGGACCTACAATTGCARCAATCCCAGCAGGATCCTGRAGAACAAAGGGTCAATAGGAACTCCTCCATTAAACTGAATTCTGACCTCCACCATGGCCATGAACCTGTGTTGAACACCAGTGAGACTTTGGAACTGCAGCAGAACACAAGAAATGAATTTTAGACCAGATCCTAATAAAAATCTACAGGATCCTGAAGAACAAAGAGTCAATAGGAACTCCTCCATTAAAGTGAATTCTGACCTCCACCATGGCCATGAACCTGTGTTGTGCAACTGAACATTGAATTTGCCACCAGTGAGACTTTGGAACTATAGCAGAACACAAGAAATGAATTTTAGACCAGATCCTAATAAAAATCTACAGGATCCTGAAGAACAAAGGATCAATAGGAACTGCTCCATTAAACTGAATTCTGACCTCCACCATGGCCATGAACCTGCGTGGAATTTGCCACCAGTGAAGACTTTGGAACTGCAGCAGAACACAAGAAATGAATTTTAGACCATATCCTAATAAAAATCTACAAGATGCTGGAGAACAAAGGGTCAATAGGAACTCCTACATTAAACTGAATTCTGACCTCCACCATGGCCATGAACCTGTGTTGTGCAAACACCGAATTTGAACACCAGTGAGACTTTGGAACTGCAGCAGAACATAAGAAATTAATTTTAGATCATATCCTAATAAAAATCTACAGGATCCTGGAGAACAAAGGGTCAACAGGAACTCCTCCATTAAACTGAATTCTGACCTCCACCATGGCCATGAACCTGCATCGAATTTGCCACCAGTGAGACTTTGGAACTACAGCAGAATACAAGAAATGAATTTTTGACCATATCCTAATAAAAATCTACTCCTCAGAGTAAATTTCTCCTCCAGAGGGGCCTTCACCCCCTGAGCTGCATGATTGGGGTGGATGGAGACACGTTCCTCAGAATTGACACTGCATCCCTGATGGACTTTTGTTTGAGCTGCGCCGATCTTTCCAACCGCTCCGCGTCACTTTTATCATTTCAATATAAATAAAAGCCTCCAGGCCGTTCCTGAATTAAAAGGCTGAGTGGGAGAAGTGCTGAGTGTTCGATAGGGCCGGGGAAGGCAGCGCTGGAAACGCTTTTAGGGGCTGGGGAGAGGCTTTGATGTGGCAGCTCCGCTCCACAACACCTTTCTCCCCCTCCAAGAACGCATTAAAACCTTGGATATTTCTAGGTCAAGGAATAGGAAAGGAGCACAAATTGCCAGCTGTGCAAACACATCCTGAGTATTGGTAAAAGAGGGTGTTCCCCCTGCCCATTTCTGCTTTATTTTACAGAGTTTCACACAATTCCTGCCCCAACACTCGCGAGTCTCTCTTGAGCTGCTCAAGAATTTTCTGGAAAACTGGAGGATAAAATACCAACTGTTTACCCCCAGTGCTTCAAGATAATAAAATGGTTTATACAGGAATGTATAATACACAGTAAATGCACAGCTAGACAACTGTGCCCAAATGATCTGTACCACAAACTACCACAAATTTTTTTATATAATTACTATATCCTAGCAAATCTCCCAATAAATTGTTAATTTTAAAAATCCTATTTTTGTATGAGAATGAGGAGGACACTGGGAGTGACCCAAGTTTTTAAACAGCTCCTCTTCCACCTCTCTCGTGCTTTACAGAAGGGGAAGGAAAGCAAAACAAAACCAGAGTGCTGAGTTAATTAATTGAATATTGGAAAAATTCCTGCCTGAACCTTTACACTGGAAAGGTGAAGCAGGAGATTTGATTCTGATCTTTGCAGCAATATTACGAACACGGTGAGACCACAAAGGCAATTCTGTTCTCCTCGAGGGCCCTGAAGAAGGTTTGCTCAGATTAACAGATTTCAATATTGGAAGGATCATCTTCTCTTTCCAGACCATGCACAAAATGTCCCAGAAGCTCAAAGAAATGATTTTTTACCAAGCAACCTAATCTTGTCTTAAAAGACTTCTACCAACAATGAGTCCTCTATTTTTATGGTGAGTGGTTCCAACATTTTGATCGTTTTATTTTTATGAAATGACTTCTTGGTGCCTGATAGAATTTGTCCATATTTTGCTTTTCGGCTTCTGTGTCTCTGTCAAGAAAACAAAAAGGCTCATTGCCCTCAGTTATCTCCTGTCAATAATCACCCAGAGCAACCCAGGCACCAAATAATAAAGTGAAAAGGATTTTTCAGCCTTGTTTCCCAGCCCTAGCACTAAACTCCCTCAGCACTGCAATTCCCACCCTCCTTCTGAGGAAAACTTTAAAAAAAA
>NW_026623609.1:0-14452 GCF_030028575.1 Malurus melanocephalus
CTGAGGGATTTTGGGGAGGGGACAGCAAACCCCTTGGAGACCCTGCTGATCACCRGCTACAGGGGCAACCAGGATTGATTTGCCATCTCTGAGGTGAAAAGAGAAGGCCTGAAAAAACCAGAAAGGGGTTATTGGGAGATACAAAAAGCATGAGGAAGAATTGCAGATAAATCAACAAAATAATAGCTGAAGGAGCAGGAGCGCAGCTCCCTCATCAAAGCAACAGGACAATAAGTGCTCCTCGACTGAATCCTCACAATTCACACTGGGAGTTTCTGCTTTCCATATTGCTGTTGAGCTGTTTCCAGGCTCCTTAGCTGGCTTTCAGCATGGCTTGTCATTCCYTGTCTTCTTCTGCTGCGAGAGCATCAAAAGCTACGTGAGGAGACGGCGCCGAGACAGCAGAGCCGCCCGTGGTGCCGTAATCTGGGTCTCCCATATGTGATCCTCAAAATAATTCCTTTCCCAAGGGAGTTTTTTTCCTTTGAGTTATTCCGGCGGGACGTTGCCACGCTTCCTTTGTGCTGGCGTGACTTTGCACACAGAGGCAACCTGTGTTATGAAAGACTTGAAAGACTTYGCAGCACTGCAGAAAGCTGTTGATTTTCACATCACTCATGTGTCAAAAGATGGGAGGTTTCGGGAATGCCCYTAGGAGAACAGCAAGAATGGGAATTTTAAAGGTGACTTAAGGTATTAGGAGGGAAAAACCCAGCTGGGAGATAAGGGGAGGTGAGGATGGAGGCCAGATCMTGAGCTGTGTTTGGATTTTGATTGATTTTCTGAAGGGAATGAGGAGCCCAAGCATCCCTGGGCTCTACAGGGCACRAGGGATTGCAGAAATGCTGTTGCTTGRGGTAAATTTGATTGTTGTGGTCACYRCATACTCAGAGCAGGGGGGAAAAACAAACTCCTGTTTGGGAAGGGAAACAAACTCCCTCCATCCCCATCCTGCTCCATCTTTTCCGAGTGCTGGTGCAGCTCAAGGCCATGGATGTTCATCCTGCTGCTCTGTGCTCTTGGGCTTGAGGGCAGGACAGGGAACTGCCTCGGTGGGCAGGGCAAGAACATGAAGGAACCTGATGGATTTGCCACTGTGGAAAGTTTCTGTACGATGGGTGAGAAGAGGCTTTGACAGGACCAAGATGGACAGGCCCGATTTTAGTGGACTTTGACAGGTCCGATTTTAGCGTTTCCTGCTTTGAGTGATCAGAGTTTTGTACAAATGGCAGTGCCTTGTCCTATAATTGATGTGGAGTTGGGATTTAACTCCTCAGAGTGCAGAAAGCCAGGAAATCTGCCCGTGGGGCCATCTGAGGAAATCCTGCTCTGTTTAAAGCATCATAAGCCGTGCTGTCCCACTGACCGTGTCTGCACACTGCTTTGCTTGCAAGCTGCAAGGTCAGAAAAATAAACCCGGATTTGCCAAAAATTTACTGCATCCGCTTTTCAATGCTGTAAAATATTGGGATAATGAATCATTGGGCTGTTGGATGAAGGCTGGCATGGCGCTGGTGGCTGCTGAGAAGGAAATAACCGAACACCTTGGGACATTGTGCCACCATACAAAAAAAAAGGGGTCCTGTGGGGATGTGTCCCTGCCACAGAGGGAGGAGCCGCTGAATCACAGGTGAGTGATTCAGTCAGGCAGGAAACTGTGAGAAAAGCAGGATCTGAATCAGACTGGGAGTGAGGTTTTTTTTGCTTTTAATCATCTTCTCACTCATTATCCTTAAAGCTCTTCCCAAAGGAGGAGAGGGCTTCACTCGCTGGATGGGAGCGGGTTAATCACGCCCAGGAGCGGTGGGAATTGCGGTGCCCCGCTGCAGCCGGGCACCTGCGGAGACTAAAAGGTGATGAATCGCCGCAATTCCTGCTCCCTCCTTCACCAGTGCTTAATTAAATTGGTTTAAGGCGGGCCTGAGCGGGAGAGTGGCTGATTTAAAACCTGAATGGTGCTGGTGCCAGCTGGGAATGCTCAGTGTCCGACAAATGTCCACAATTATGGGCACCAGCCGGGACCCCAGTGATCCTGGYCATCACCTGCAAAGGACAGGGGGTTTGTGCACCTCCCTCACACCCCTTTCGAGATGTTTCCTCTCTTCCTGTGGCTGGGAAGCACCGAAGAGGGAGAAGACAGAATCGGAGCCAGACCCCAGGCAGCGGGAAACACAAAAATGCTGCAGGAAATGCGTTTATCTTCACTAGAGAGGATCGAAGGATGGCGCATGAAAACGCGGCTTCCACCAAAACTCACACAGTCGCGGGGAGCCTGGGAGGTCCTCAGCTATGGAGAAAAAGAGAATAAACCCCAAAAAAACCGAGCAGAAGAAGGTGTAGTGCGTGCCGGCCGCATCGCCCCTCACATGCCATCCTTCAGAAATGCCAAAAGCCAGCCCCCAGCGCTGCASCCGCTGCCCAGAGAGGCAATGTGGGCACGGGGAGAGGAGGGAGGATGAGCAGAGCTCAGCCCCAAAACCTGCGAGCAGCGCACGCTCCCTCCTCCAGCGCAAGACCTGGATTTGCATGGAAATCCAAACCAACCCCAAAAACATCGAGCGTTTTCCAGCCAGGAGATTTCCCAGGTAGCTCCATCACCCCAGAGTCGCTGAAAGCAGGARTCCCACCAAGCTCCGTGCCTGCCTGCTCATTAAAACAGCCTTTGTGCTCCAGAAATGCATATGAAAGACGCACGCAGGCCCTGTCATTCGTACGGATTCCTTCTCCCGTGTTCGCTCGTTCTCAGCTAAACTAAGAAATGCCTGAAGCCGTCAAAGGGGTTGTTTCAAAGGCAGCCCGGAGACAGAAAGGGAGCGAGCCGGCGCCTGGAAAGCCTCGCTAATCAAGGCAGAGGGATCTGCTTCCCTCCCTCCCCAAGCGCAGCTCGTTCTTTGGCTTTGAAGACCTGTCATCTGTGACGCCGCTCGGCTTCAGCATTTATACCGAGACATTTTTTTTCGCCTGGAATGTATGTGGTTTTTTGGGTTTTGTTGGTTTGGTTGGGTTTTTTTTCCTTTTTTTTTTTTTTTTTTTTTTTTTTTTTTAAATCATTCCGCCCACCCTTCGCCTCTCAGCGGAGCTCTGGGGATGTCGGAGCAGGAGCGTTTCAGAACCTTAAATAAAACTCTGGGGAGGTGGCCCTGGTGCCAGGACTGTCCCCATGTCCCCACCCAGGCCATCGGCTGCGTAAACAAAGAGATTTTTTTTTTCACAGCGTGAGTGCCCAGCAAAGCTGTGTCGARCACCGGGATTTTTAGAAATCCGGGTCTCTCTAATGAAAAGGARAGACTTTTGCTCCCAGGAGCACTACAGAAATTAATGGATATTATGACTGTAACTACTCGAATCAAATGCAGAGCCATGTGTCACGCAGCCCTTTCGCGATTGCCGCAGCTTATTACGAGCCTGTTTACATCTGCCCCTGCCTGATTTAAGCCCAGCAGGAATAAAACCAATAAAAAGTGAGCAGAGTGAAYGAGGAGCAGGGATGCTCTTGGCAGGGCTTATTTAAGCGCGGCTCTGACAGGGCGCAGACGRGTCCTGCTGGTGTTTGGTCACAGCCTACAGGTGTCCAGACACATCCCAACCTCTGGAGCTGTTCCTTTGTGTCTGAACGCGGGCAGGGATCATTTCTTGGCACTGAGGATCCCTGGATTCACAAAGCCCTCAGGGTCCGGTCGGGGCATGGAGAGAGGGGTGAAAACGCCATCGGGATGCKCTGGAAGCCAAAACGCGTTCGCGCAGCATCTCCAGCTGCAGACGGCACCGCCGGGCGCCTTCATTAAACCCAGCAATGCCTTCGGGTGCTGTTTGAAGAGCTGTCTGTGCCGCGAAAGGCAGAGGTGTGAATTTTCTCCCGTTCTGAGCCGGCGGCGTCTTTAATCCGAGCGCTGCCACCGCCGGGTCCCAGCTGGCGACACGGCTAATTGGAGAGCGAGGTGCGGGATTTGCCTTTCCCGGCAGGACGAGTCCTTCCTCTCCCCCTTCCTGCACGGAATAAAGTCCCGGGATGAAATTTAGAGAGATTGTGTGAATAGGTCACCAAAATCACCCGTCTGTCGGGGTGGGTTTGGTGTCGCAAGAAGTGCGGGTTGGGACTGGCACAGGGCATCACCAGCTTTGCCATCACAGCGGTGTTTCATTAATTTCTCACAGRTAGCTGTAGTCTCTGCCTGGTTTAATATTTTATCGTGTTTCTGCCGGTCAGATGCAGGACAAGATCCCAGAGAAATGCAGATCCGGGGCTGAGCCTGTTAAAGCTAAGGAGCCGCCCCGGTGCTGCTCGGCCCTGGGGTTTGGATGTGATACCCACGAGGTGCAGGAGGAATTTTCATTCCAAACAATCGCTCCTGCCCAAATGAGCTGCCAGGAAAGGAGGCGGTGACTCCTCTGGACCGCAGGAGCCGGGAGCTGCTGCTCTGCAGCTGCTTCACAGGAGCAGTCTGAGTGGTGGATGGCAAAAGGGAAGGCTGGCAAAAAAAAAAAAAAAAAAAAAAAAAAAAAAAAAAAAAAAAAAAAAAAACAACAAAAAAAAAAAAAAACAAAAAAAAAGGGAACTCGGGGTTTTCCAAAACCCAAAACTCACAGTAAAACCGGCTGTGGTGAGGGGCTGAACCGGGTCAAAATCAGCTTCAATGCAGGGCTGAACCGGGTCAGAACCGGCTGTGGACCAGAGAGGCTCAAACCAAATTCTGGGGCTGCCCAAATGCTCCCCTCACCAAAGCAGGAACAGCTCAGCTCACCCGAACCTGCCCCTCAGGCAGCAGAGCTTCCACCAGGGCTTGGCTGTCCCTTGGAGCATCACCCASGAGATCCTTCAAGGTTCTTTCTGCCACCAACACCAGAATATTGAATTTTGAGGCCATAAATCAACATTAGGTCAGAGCTGATCTCTTCTGCAGGACAGGAACTGATGGCCCAGCTCAGCTGTGACCATTCCTGGGTAAACCAGGGCAACCTGGGCTGCACTTTGCTGAGCTACCGAGAGCAGAAAAAAATTATTTATTTTTTTTTTCTATTCTAATAAATGAGTGGGAAATTTCCACTCCTTGGATCAGGGGATGCTCTGAATATTTATGTTATTGTTCGCCAATTGTAAAAAAAAAAAAAAAACGTGCTATAAACGAACATATTTGGTGACCCAGTTTGAGTGGCTCATTACGATTAGATCAAGCTAATTGCCAGCCTTGTATTTCATTTGGCAACTTGTTAAGCTAATTGAACAAAATAAAACTAATGAACAATTATAATGAAGTTTATAATTAGACCATTGGAAAAAAAACGCAGTGTGAGAATATTTAAGGCATAATGAATGTGCAGGAGGTTTGGGAGGGGGGCAATGGGAGGTGGCAGTAAATTGTGCCATTTTTCTACCACCAAAACCTTTCTTCCCAGGAGCTGATGTTCTTGGTGTGTTGCCTATTCCCAAATCGTGTCAATGTGGCCTTTTCTTTATTATTAATTATCTTCATGTTTTTAATGTCCACAGATGGCGTTTCCAGTGATCCCAAATCCAGGAATTAGCCTGTTAGTCAGGCAGCTCAGAGTGGCCATTATTTTATATCCCAAATTCCACTTTTGCAGCACAAATCAAGGTCTCCATTGAGGTTTCTAATCCTAAAAGTGCAAAACAAGCGTGGGGCAGGCAGAGGAGCTCCCAAACCCCAGCGAGCTGCTCTGTCCTGTCAGTGCAGGAACCTGGASCAGGAGCCAGGGAGGCTGAAGTGGGGAAGAACAAAAAAACAATGCTCTCTGCCTGATTAGAGCCATTTTTTAAAAACTGAGTTATTTTTGTCTCACTCAATTCCTATATAGATCTGAATAAAGCCATTCCAGCTCCCTYTCACCCCCTGCTGCTGCAGCACAGAAAATTAAATACCGTGATAAGACAGAGAACGACTTTTTTGAGTTTCAATTTACAGGTCAAGCAGGTACCCACCAAAACCTGACAGAATTGTCACATCAGACTCCACACTGCTTAAAAACTTMTTTTCCTCTTGTTTGTACATGAAAGTAATTATTTCATCTAGAATTCAGTGGTGACTGAGGTTTTGCATCAGGGAATAAAGGCAGAAACTCTTAAACGAGGGAGGAAATGGGTTCAGCGTTTTCTGCTGGATGTCTGGAGGTTCCCAGTGGTTCTGGTGCTCTGAGAGCAATTTTTGGGTGTCAGAAGGAGCCCGTGGTGCCAAAGGCCCCATGCACAGGGCAGGATTGAGGCACACGTTGTCCAGGAGCAGAAACAGCCCTGGAAATATTGAACATCTCAGCCCTGATCCCACTCAGTGCCCATAACCAGCAAGGGAAATGTTCCTTCTCCCCTTCACAGAGCTGCTTTGCTTCCACAAAGATTCACATAATACACTGACTCAGGGAGAAAAAAAAATTATTTTTATGAGCCATCAAAATCTCTATTCCCTACCCAGTTTTAATTTGAGCTGCATTAGGAGAAAACCTCTGTTTTTTGCAGGCATGTCTCAATATTTTTATGCCATTAGAAGCAGCTGTCCTCTTAATGTAATTRCAGCTTTCACCAGGGGAGTGATCAGATCCTGGTATCAGTGAGAGCTGGAGCTCTCTGATGCTCCATCACCTTTCCATCAGCCTTGGGTTGAGGTTTTTTTGGGGCTGCCAGGCTGAGCTGTGCCCCTGTTAAAACCCCACACACACAGCACTGCACCTGGGCTTAGGCTGGATCAGCCATTCCCATCCTCATTTCCCCCTAATCCTGGTCCTGAGGAACAGGAACAAACCCTGAAGTGAAGCGTGAAATAGGCTCCAGGATTCCTGATAGCCAGGGCCGTTTAAARCCTTGCTTGGCATTTGCATGGTAAGAACAAACCCTGTACAAAAACCTCGCCTCTGCTTTATACTCCTGCATTAATTCATGAAGTGTCATGTATCTAGCRGGTTTTATTATACATGAGAACCAGACAAATTAAAATTCTCAGMTGAGTATCACATTTGTACACTCAAGGCCACCTCCTTTGGCTCTGGCAGGGGTTGAAGTGACACTGCTTTAAACTCAGCTCACCTTTCAAACCGAGTCAGTCAAATCAGCACAAATTCTCATCTTTTTCTTTCCCATTTCTTCACTATTTATTTCCATTTAGCTTTAATCTCTTCATAGCTAATAGAAGATTAGGAGAAATACTCTCCTGCTCCTTATCAAAACACAGGCTGTTGATCAATAGACTGGAAATGCTAAAAACAATCCCTTTGTAAAACAAAAACAGAAAACAGGGGTGGAACGGGGTGATCTTTAAAGGTCCTTTCCAACTCAACTATTCCATAATTCTGCAAATATCTGCCCCAGTGGGCCTGTCATCCTTCAGCAGACTAAACTTCCTTTAAATCCACAGAACAAAACTGGAAAGGGGATTTTTTTTTTTTGAGCATATTCCTCATTAGTGATGTGAACCTGCTCACATTAATGATGTATATTTTAATATGATATTGTAAACTAATTAACAATCCTGGACACAATGGTTTTTTTTTTCCAAGGGATGTTATCCCTTCAGCTGGAATCTCAGGSTGAATGCTGATGAACCTCTTGAACTTTGCAAAACCACTCGTCAAAAGTAGCAGGACAGGAATTCGTCAAGGTCTTCCAATTAAGAAGTACAAGGTCCAATTAAGCTCTCACTAATGTGCTGCACAACTCATTCAACAGTGGCATGGGGAGGATTTTCCCATCCTCTGGTTCATCCCCAGATGGGGATTTGGAGGAATTTCTCTCTCTGAGGTGAGGAATGGTGTGGAGAGCTGGAGGTGCTGCAGGAACTCAAGGAGATGTCCCAAAGTTCTGCAGTGAAATTGCTCTGAGTTGCTCTTGGCCTCCCCACCAGAATTTGCTTCCCTCTCCTGTGAGTAACTCCTGCTTTGCACACAGATCATAATGCTCCGTTTGATGTTGATTATCTCGTTATTTGAGTCTAAAGAGGCCCCTGAGTCCCAGAGAGGACAATGCCTGTGCTGCCCTCAGCATCTCCTCTCCCCATTTTGTGTCTGGAGAACACGGTCAGGACACACAGCTCCCTATTCCTACAAAAGACGCAGAAGAAAATGAAGATACATCTTGTTGCTACCTAAGAGCTGGTTATAAATGAGCTAAAAATACCCCCACACTGCTGAAGGGAGAAAGAAGAACCAGGCAATWTTGGATTTATGCTCTGTTTTGTAGGACAAGACCCAGACAGCAGACTGGCACCTCAGCAAACCACAAACAAGCTGCRAGATTGCAGTGGAGAAATTGCTCAGTGCAGAGCTCCAGAGGTCACCTGTAGGAAGGAACAAAGCCTTGATCTACTGAAACATCTCTGATCAGGGGTTTAAAGCTKGGCCAGAGCATTCCTTACAGGCTCCAGGCTGCCCCAAACCAAAACCCTACAAGTTCTGTCTCAAGAACCATCTCAGACCCTGATACTCCCTCCTAATGCATTTTAAACCCAGTTTTAACACCTGTTCACCTGACTGCTCTGCTCATAAATGAAATACTTTTAAATATGTATGCACTAAACTGAAAGACAATAATGGCCCCAGGGAAGTTGCCTTCCATCAGGCAATTACCTGTGTTTTTAAARTCACTGAATAAGTAATTCACACAACCCATTTCTCTTGCACATAACAATAAACAATTTTATCAGCTGTGCCCTGCTCGGGCTGCTGTGTACCTGCTCATTTTATTTCCTTGAGAACCACCACTAACCAGGGAAATTAATTGAAATCATAAGGCAGTGGGAGGGGGAAGTACCTGCTCTAACAGGAGCTGACAAAAGCACATTTCTAAGAGGGGAGTGATAAAACCACATCTCCCAAGGGCGAATGGGCTGATTCCATCCCATAATTCAAGAGTCACTCTCAAATTTGCAGAGGACTGAGTGAGAAATGCAGCCAGCCTGGAGATCCTTTGCTCTAATTGCTTTGGGGCTGAACGTTTAAGGCAGAGCTTAAAGCCATTCCCAGAGCCAGCTCTATTTGCATGCCACACATCCCACTAAAATCTGCACACGGAGCTTTCCAGGCAAAACACTGTGAACCTCCAACTAAAAATAGGCAAAAAAAAAAAAAAAAAAGAAAAAAGATATTGCCTTCTCATGATGGGGCAATTGATGAGAAACAGAATGATGGTCTACTGAGGAGGGAAGCAGCAAAGGAAACTGGAAGGGTCAGTGCTGTGAGGTGTGAGGCAGAATTGTTTCTTAGTTTGTTGTTATTTTTTTTTCTTTAAACAGTCATAATTGTTTGTTATTCTCATTCTTATTTGTCATCCCCTTGGATTCCAGTCCCCCATCATTTCCTGTGCCCATCGAGAGGTGCAATTTCTGCTATTAGGTCAAAATACCTGCTCTGCTCAGCAGCAACTTGTTNAGGAAAAAAAGAAAAGAGGGCTATGCACTCAAGGTAAAACAGTTCAATAGTTCCACCTCTCCTCACCTCTGGTTTCCAGCAGCTGCAACATCCAGCACTTCCAAAACTCAGACCCTCAACTAAAATGAGGGCACCAGGACAGGTTGCAGCACCCATCAGGGCTTTAATTTTCATGGCTGTAATTTTCAGAGCAATACAAACAAAAATAAAATACTTCTTTCGGTAACTAAAGCTTTGGAAAAGCTTTGCAACATCTGACAATTACAACAGATCAAATTCTATCCATTAATGAAACTTTTTCCAGTGTTTCCAGCATGATAAAGGATTTAAAAAAAGCAGCCTCCAGGCATTTGTATGTGTTCTTAATGTATCTGTGCTTCTAAACTATCTTTAATTAATGAAATAACCCAAAATTACTTATTAATAAGGATCTGTGGGCTTTGTAAACTCCAGACATTTTGCATGAATTAAAGAACAATATAATGAAGTTTTAATGAATACAAAGTCACAGTTAATGCAAAATTTATATATAGCAAGCCAGAGGGGGAAGGAATTTAAAAGTAGTTTTAATCATAGGTTATTGGCAGCTTGATAGCTCCTTTTTATACTTTTCTAATGGGTGCTGGGTATTTCTATTATCACAGCAGCATGGTCTGGATTTGGTGCAGTGTGGAAAGCACCAGCACATTTCAAGCTGATTTGCTAAAGAGGAATTTCTASCTCGTGCAGGAGGAGTGGATTGGTGTCCACTGCCCTGTGCTGATCCAGCTGCATTTCTGGCAGTTTTTCTCTTGCCAAATCACAGTATTTTATTTATTTTACAACAACCTGCAGCTTATTGGAGCCAGTGAGCCAAGAGGTGTTAGAGATGGGGAAAAGATTTGATAAATAATGAACTTTCAGCAGCTGCCAAACCGGGGGTTTGCCCTCAGCAATGGAGCACAAAGCTCCCCATGCTCAGGTTTGTCTCCTGAGCCACAGGAACACATCACAAAGCACTTTTTCAGCAATTTTCCCCCACTCCTCATCACCTGTGACCTTCTCAGTACATACATCCCACTTGTCTTGGGCCCTGTATAAGAAATGAGGATTAAAACTGTCACAGAAAGGTTTATACTCAGCTGGATTTGGATTAAAACCATCAAAATCAGAAATAAACTGAGCTAAAAATTATTTCACGACACCCAGTTGAAAGGAAAATAAAGACAGGAAAGCTGAAAGATGTAATATATAATTATATATATAAAGAATTGATTCCTTTTAATTGACTCTTTATCAACGCTGAATGCATCCAACACAATTGTTAAGTACAATAATATTTCACCCACAAAATTCAAATAGTGCAGGAGACACTGAATGCCAGAGGGTTGGTACAGCTACTGTAACTGCATTTGATGAAAAACAAATTTTAGTGCTTCCATTTCACTGTTTTTAGTTAGCTCATTACAGCATTTTCCCTTTATAAACTGGAGGATTACAGACCTAGAAAAGGTGTCTCTCACTTCCAATGTGACATTTAGTAAAAAAAGTTACAAAACCCATCAGCTTTTAAGAAAGAAACACACTGGAATTCCTCAGCTAACCTCAGGGCCAGTTAAGGACTTCAACCAAGTAAAAGCAAAATGGTTTCTTCAAGTGTAATTATGTTAATGACAGCAAATTCCATGGAAATAACCTGGAGTTACCCCAGGAATAAGGAGGAGGCAGAAGCTCCCTCACCTCCTGAGCCTCCAGAAGTCTCTCAACAAACAGCTTAAAACAATGAGAAGGCTACATCCCAAAATGAAGCAGCAATTACCCTCAAAGGTACCATGAGACATTTCAAGAGTGAAATAATTCGGAGTCAAGTCGAATGGGTTCAGTGCATTATGATTTGGCTTTATAAAAACATTTTAATGCACACTACATGGAGAASACTTGCATGTTTCAGGGTCAAAGGGTTAAAATCACTGTGGATTCCTTGCAGGGTGTGAAACACATGGATTGAAAAACGTTGCTAAAGGTCCAGTTTAAAAAAAGAAAGCAAACATTTCATGGAAGAAATARTCTATCTGCAACTATGGGTGCTCCCATTTGATGGGCAGCTGCTGTAAATCTAATCTGAAAAGGTGCACTCATATATATATATAKATAGATATAAAAATCAAAACAGGCAGGTTTCTCCTTCCAGGCTGGAAAAAAACTCCAAAATATATGGCATATTGAACCAATAAAAGGGAGCTAAGCTTTACCCAAGCCTTTCATAATGCACTTCATGGAGAATTTTTTTCTTTTAAAAGAACCACTGGTATTAAATAGAGCTTTTTCTTTACATACAGTATTGGTATATACAAAACAAATACAGAACAAAGACACACAGAAAAAAAAAAACAAAAAACCTCCAAACAAGTGACTTTAATAGTCTTGAAGCTCAGGAATATTTTGGTACAGGTCCAAAGCCTCTGGGTTTGAGAAAGCTCCCCGCTGCTCAACTTCTTTCCCTGCGATTATTTGCTTCACAGCTACTTCCACTTTCTTCCCATTTACTGTATACTGAAAAACAAAACCAGCAAAGATAAAATTACATTTTTTTTCATGCAGTAGCTTTTGGAAAATATTTATGAACCCCCCACCACCAGTTCCAGAACTCTATCAAAATCCAGCAGAATGCCTTCTCTCTCTTTTGTTACACTTGAAGCAGTTTCTTCTGAAAATCACTTGAAGAGTAGGTAGAATTCAAAGAGTTTGTGTATTCAAAGAGTTTGTGTCAGTTTATTACTCCTACTGGCAATTCTGTGAGAACATGACTGAGCTCCAATGTAAAACAACAAAACCAGATCAGAATCATGGTATAAACACAGAAAATACTTGGTTTTTATGTTCTGGCACATCCAATTTTCAAACAAACTTTAATTTTTTAAGGGTGGGCTCAAAAAGCACAGCCCAACTGCACTGGGCTTTGCAAGAAGAAAACCATGATTTTCTTATCTTAAATGGACAGTTTTCCTAAAGGGGTGAAGTGAAAATCTGGGCTTAAATGGTCCTTTATAGGGAAATGTTTCAAAACAAACCGTAAAATAAAATAAAGTGTAACCAACAAAGGCTTCACCTCCACTTATGAATCACACAAATTCTATTACATTGCTTGACTTAAAATAAGGACACTGCAAAAAAAAAAAAAAAACCTCAAATTCTTCACCTGGGATCAGAGCCCTGTGATTTGTGACACAGTGAGGAAGATCTGCTCCAGCAGGAACAGCCCAGGCCCAAACTCCTGAGCTCCAGGCACCACCATTTGTTCACTGGAGATCCTTCAGAGTCAGATTAAATTATCCCCAACACACTCTTGCAATATTATTTTGTACAAAAACCAAACTCTTTCTTGTCAGATCTACTGCAGTCATGTGTAACCCCACCCTCCTGAGCCACCTTCATCACTTCTATCTCTGCTCTACAATTAACAACCTCATTTTCACCAGAACAGTCCAGTGGCCTGCAAGGGAACTGCCTCCTTTAAGGAAAGATCAGGCTGCTAGAAGTAAATCAGTTGACTTTAATCAGCAAACCCTGTGGATGATGACCAGAATGTTTATCTGGTCAGGACAGAAGCAGACAGAYTCACAGGATGTTTTTTAACACCTGAATATGCCATTAAAGCCATGCTTTGTGTTACTAAATCACCTCAGCACAGCTGTACCAGACTACAGCACCAGGATCAGACTGTATTTTCATATGAAGATTCAAACATTTCTAAAAGAAGCAGAAAATTGGCAGTTTCCCTTCCAAGCAAAACTTTGAAAGAAAGATGGGAGACAGCTTTGATCACTTCACCACTGGCACATTTATGTGAAAGGTAATTAAAATTCACTCAACYCTCAGTTCAGTCAATGTGTGAACTAATTAATGATCTAAGCAGGCTCTGGTGAGGGGCAGCCCCTCACAAACACCTCCTGCTGCACACTCAGGTGATTCACAGGTCAAGTTCAACACCCCATGCAGAAGCTGAGCTGCAGCCCAGAAAATGGGAGATGCAGGGATTTTTACACTCAAAGATAACATTTCGAGCCAAGGATCATCTGCCAACAGCATCCTGAAACAAAAGTAACTCAAAAGGTCAGATCCCTCTGTGGACCAGAGAGCAAACCTGAACCCTATAGCACTTCCACCTGAAAACCTACACTGGCAGTAAAGGGGTTCCAGCATCAAATGATGGCTCTGAACTCTCTTCTCTGGACACAATCAAGTCTGTGTGCAAATGGACTTGGGAAAACTACACTGTGCACTGCCTTTCTGCTGCTCAGAAGCATGGAAGAGACTGTAGCATCAGAAAGGAGCATAAAAACAGACATTCCAATGAAACAATTCCTACAAAGAGCTCCAGCAGAACATTGCTTCCAAAGACTGAGCATGCAGAACCTTTAGCTATACAAATTTCTCCCCCTGTATAAGCACAACAACTTCATTTTAATTACTGTTACACTTAAGACATTGACAGAGYTACATTTAAGTGGCTAAACAGATGTAAAAGTAAAATGGTTTACGAAATTATTTTCTGAATTTGYTGAGTGCTCTCAGCTTTCCTAAGAATGTCACTTGTAACAGGAAAACAAAAACAAAATATGCTCATGGATAGCCAGAAAAGCTAAAGTTAAATTACCTTTTCAGTATTTTCTTTTAAGAGGTTTAAGTACGTCTTATTGAGAAAATGCAACCCATTTAAAAAACAAAAACCACCGCTTAGCTGAAAAGGAGATGAAAAGATGTTGCTAGGCAACATAGACAAACTATTTATAAAGCTCGAATACACTTTTGAGATGCTAAAATTTCCACGTATGTGGGTTTGAAGAGCAGTGACAACTGCTCCTTAATTACTATTCAAGGTGCCAAAGAAAACAGTAGGCAGCATTTCTGCTGCCCTACGTACAGGAATGCCTTTGGTCTCCAGGATGAGGCTGGGGACGTGGCGGGCGGACAGCGCCACGCGGATGGCGTCCTGGATGCGCTTCACCAGCCTGGGGCTGAACGTGTGGTTGGATGCCATCTTCAAAAACAGGATCACCCTCTCCTCRCCGTCCTTGTTGTACTGAGGGACACACAGGCTGTC
>NW_026623609.1:15015-57424 GCF_030028575.1 Malurus melanocephalus
GAGCTTCCCCCTCTGGCTGCTCTGAAATTTTAACTCCTGCTCATGGGAAAATCTAGATCCATATAAAAAAAAAATTGCTCTAACTTTTGGGACAGATAACAACGTTTTACACTAAACCATCATCTCTGGCTTTCCTCACAGTCCCCACTGCAGCACAGACAGCAGACGAAAATCAGAGATCAAGCATTTAATTTTTCAGACTTTGAGATTAGCTATTAATCTGCTTACTTGAGTATATAAAACTGTAAAKCTACTGAACTAGGAAGCAATCCTTGTGCAGTTTTTACTAAATAAGTYAGTTATTCGGGTAGTAAATGACCTTAATATGTAACCAAATCACCATCATCTTGCTCAAAACAAAACTGGCATTTTAYGGGAATGAGAAWGGAAATTCTTTTAAATACTCTATGTCCACTYTGGGAAAAYACAAAAATATCCTTTAGTATTCTTGTCCAATGGCACAAGGACCAGGAGGCAGCAGRTCCCTGAGCCTCAGATGAGCACCTYTGCAGGGACAGTTTCCCCACCTGTCACAACACAGCCTTTGAAATGCAAAGCACAAGCTCAAGAACTACTTCTAATTATCACAAAAGGTACGATAAAAAGTGTCAAGGGCTTGCCTTTAGTGAAAAAAAGAAAAAGCCTGACAGGTTGGGTATTCTCTTACAAACCTGCAGGATATTGTTAAGTCTGTGAGGCCCTGCTATTTGCTCCATAAAATATTGCTTTTGTACAAGTCATCTCACCCCACAGATACTTCAAGAAAACAACCAGTTTGAAGTTTGCAAAATCAAATTTTACTGATATTAATATACTCTGTACTGTCTCACTGGAAAAAAACAGCAAGTTGGTTCTTACTTAATCCCTCCAAACACCTTTATAATGCTTAAAGTTTAGATTTAATGCAACAATGTCACAGCTGAAAGAGGTGGAAAGTTGATTTCATACCTATGTTATAGATTTCAGAGCTTCCAAATCTTACTCCATTTGGATTTAATGTACCATCACTGAAAAATCACAGACAAGGAAAACAAGGAAACATTAAGATGTGATTTACAGTTTGATGAAGAGGAAAAATTGATGCAATTAACCAAGTCTCTCCAGTGAAAGCAAAACGACATTAGAAACAGAATTGTAAGAGAATTGGAGTCAAAAAGGCATTTTGCTCATTAGAATGAAGCTGTACAGAGAACAGCWACATGATTAATTCCCTCAACTTTGTTTGAAACAGCAACTTTGAAATGAAAGCAGTAAACTCAGCCCCAACTGTGATCTTGAATGTCTGTGATCACTGACACAGGCACAACTTAATACCTGATAAACTTAATACCTGATAATGAAGTTTTGCTGTAAAACAAGTGGATGGCAAAGTCAAGACCAGAAAATTTCCCCAATTCACCACCCTGAATGTGCTGCACTCTCAATCCAAACTCTTGTGACCATTATGAACCATGGAACACAAAACCAAATCCACTATTGTCTTGTGGTCATAAATACAAAAGTTGGGTAGAAACTCAAAAGGAGCTTCCTTCCCTCAAATCCAATTTAAGGGTTGAAATCCACAATATGTGATTTAATAAAACTAATATAAAATTCATATAAAGCTATCAAGGGTGAGAGAACTATATACATTGTACTCCAAGGTGAAGAYGCAAATTTTAACTCTTTATTTTTATTTAACTCTATTTTTATTCCAAACAGTTCCACCCTACCTGCGACCCAGCATGACAATTCCTCCAGTCTTGGGGTTAATTTTGCAGTAATCACCATGGGCCCAGACACCTGGTGGAGAATGGCAAAGGTTAAGCAGCAGATTTCTTCTTCATCAGTCACAGAAGACATTGTGTAAATCAACTGGCATTATCTCAGTGAAATACATAAAAATATAACTGATATCCTCTGAGAACTGCTCACAGCAAATGTAAAAGGACTGAACTACACAAACAATCCACTCTACATTTACTGTAAAGAACCAGAACACCCAGGAGCAGCTCAGAAATTAGGATCAAACCCCAGGTTATCTGCTGGTTGCTTGTTTCCTTACAAAACCAGTGAACAGCTGCTCTGAACACCACGTTTTCAATTACTGAAAGCATCTTCCACAAAAATAACAACATTGCCACCAGTCTTTCTTGATCCATTTTTTTTTTGTTATGCACAATTCTGTACAAGAAGCTTTCTGGGCTTGTGTAATAGATATCAACAATTCYTTAGGGAGCTTCTGTGCTTACTGCTTTGATTTGTGATAATGMAAAATCAGATTTGACTTTTTATTACTATTTAAGACTGATAATGCTACAGCAGACTGCCAAAAACAGAAGTACAACCCAATTTTACTCAATTTTTTCTGAGGAAAAATACCAACCTCAATTATTTGCACATAAGACAATTTTCCAACTTCAATTACAATTTTAAGTTACAATCTTAAGCCCATTTAAGAGACAGAAAAGGGGTCCAGACAGAACCTCAGTGATTTCTGTCTTAAAAGTGTCACACTTATTTTTCTGTTTACTTCTGTCAGGCTTACATGCCTGAAATTTTCATATTCCATTTTCCTATATGGTTATCTCCCAACTTTTCTTGTGAATCCACCCTGTATTACTGTTATTTATTAAATAAAAACAAAGCTTCCACATCCAAAAAACAGCAGCTGGGGATCCTGCTCCTAAAAAATCCCTGCCTAATGAGAGCAGCAGCTCAATGGGATTGGAGATTTGCAGAGATCCTCAGTGGTTTTGTTTGGATCTCTGTTCAAAATAAAGCACCAGAAACAGAGTGAGGTATTATGAAATGCACAGTGGAGCTCTCACCCTGGAAATAGGGACTCAAAGCTGCACATGTGGCTGTCCTTGGGCAGCAGCAAATAAACCTGTGCCTGCCCCTACAGTCTGCAATGCCCAAATCCCTTCATTACACACCTGGGAATTTGGAAAAATAAGCCTTTCTGTATTTGCTTCCATTCTCATCGTTCCAGAAGTGCGTGGGCTGACAGGGAATAGGCTTGGTGCAAACCAGCTCTCCACTTTCACCCCAAACTGGTTTTCCTGTTAAAAAAAAAAAAAAGAGGAATTTTCCACATTTCCTTTCTGTAAATAACAGAGTAACAATGCAAAGAGCATCTACACTTACTACTTGTTGTTAATATTAACATCATCTAGCTACTGTATTTTTTAAGCCTGCACAGTATTTTGTATCACAGTTACCTTCATCATTCCATGCTTCTACAGCCATTCCAAGATTTCTGGCCTGAATTTCTCCTTTGTAAACTGGAACTGTAACATTCTGACCCATGAAACACGAAATTATATCTGTTCCACCTACAATAAAAGAAATCCATTTAGAATAGACAGTATTTTTTTGCAAAAAAGCAAACCTGAAAACTACACAAGAACTCTGGAGCTGCCAGTCTTTGCCAAAGACTTCTGATCCACACTAAGCAGCACAGAACAAACAGCATTATCTAGGATGTTGTGACTTTTAATAAAAGGTTTTCTTTCTCACTTTWTATATCTTTTTATATGTGCATGCCTTTCATGCAGAACGATCCCTTAAGGCATAGTTTCTCTCCTTTCAACAGTTTCTTTAATCTCATTTAAGGAGATTTCTCTTTATAGGAGAGGGAAAATAAACAGGCCCTACTTTACAGACTTCAGTTATTTACAGAATTACTTAGAAATGTTTTCTTGTTTGTTTTCATTAGTTTAAAGTAACCAGTGAAGCTATTTCACTCAACATTTACTTAACTTTTATTCCTTATTAGCATGGGAGGAGGGGAGCCAGGCCTTCAGGATGAACAGTTATCTCAAGAAAAATAGATACTGTCAAAGTGCTTACTTAACTGGAATATTTATAGTCTTTTTAGGACTTCATGGWAGAGAATTAAGACACAAATCAATCATGCTAGCTTTTCTCAAAAATAGGCTTCTGCATTTGAGTCTATTAATGTGTGTAGTAGCAAGTTCTAGATTCAGCACTACTCTTACTGAGCCCAGAGTCTGAGATAACTTCAGAAGCAGCACAGTTACATTTTAAAAATCAAACTGAGTTTAAAAGCCCTCTGAAAAAGTCAGTCCTTGTCACAAAGCAAAATGGGGAGTGCTGTGCTAGACCTTACATGACCAGAAGCTGCCTCAGCTAGCACWGCTCACAACAAACTGCACAGCATGGGGGCTTGATATTTCTCTAATTATATAATCTACAAAAAAAAAAACCCTGTCTGCAGTGCCAATTACTTGGCACAGAAGAAGTGAAATGGGAACTCTCCGAGAGGTATTTTCTGCTAAAGTCAGCTATTTGCAGAACAGTATGTTCTGTAGGTTAATAGACTCTTTGCTTGATCTCACCCTGCCACCCCTAAGGACAGCCAGTCAAAATAAATGATCATACTTAAAATCCAAACCATGCACCAAAAACACTTTGGAGTGTCTGACTTTCATTATGGCACAGTGAATTATGCAGAAAAATCTCAGCACTAAAAAGACAGCTCATTCCAGTTTAACTACAACCAATCCCAAATGATCCCAAGGTTTGAGCTTCCAGCACAAACAAACAGGCAGGAGCTGCACAGGCAATGAAGAGAATTACTGAGATGCTGCAGCATAAAAGCCTCACCTGAAATGGATCCCAGGAGGACATTGCTTTTTATGTGTTTGTAGACATACTCATAGCTTTGAGATTTGAGAGGTGATCCCGTAGACAAGATAGTGTGGAGTGTTTGGAGATTGTGGGTTTCACCTTAAAGAGGAGAAAAAAAATCAAACACAGGTTGAGGCAGAATTTTTACAAGAGTTTAGAACTATTTGTCACCACAATCCTGAATAATTACACAAAGGACTGTGAGAAGATGGGGAGCCAGAACCGGGAGAGGAAAGGTAGGAGGGAGGACAGAAGGGATTCACCAGCTTTTTGAAGCTTACARGGTTTTAAATTTTTCTCTTCTAGCACAGCCAGCCACTTTGCACCCGTTCCAAGGATGGTGATCCTAGAGGGAGAAAAAAGTTTACATGTTTTGCATATTTAAATATGCTAAGATTCTAAAGACCTGCAATTCCCACTGCAGTGAGCAGAGGCTGTTACTCTGTACGTGGATTAGACAAACAATGCARCCTCTTAAAGCTTTCTACGTGCAAGGCACATCCTTTTGAACTATCAAAATCAGTCAGATCACATGTCATTTCTGCAGCTTGGAAACTTTTAACTCTATCTTTAAATATTAAGCAAAGCTTTCCCATCTCACAAAGACATTCGCTTAYGTTTACAGGAATTTGTAACTGCAGAAGACTCCAAAGGCATCACAAAATGTTATCATGTTGACTTTATGAAGGGGCCATAGTTTTCCAGGAGTGCCTTGGTACAGTCTTAGACATCAAAACTGCACTTTCAGGGTATAGTTTGAGGAAAAAAAAATACTTTAGGATGGCAACCTGATTTTCTGGAGATACCTGTCTAGGTAATCCTGCAATCCTGCTAGGCTGGATTGCTCCAAGGGCAGGATGGAAGGTTGGACACTGTTCCAGGCAAGGAGAGGGGATATTTCAGCACTCCCAAAAGGGGATTCCTGCCTTTGCCATTGTGGTGGAAGCCTCCCCACTCAAGGAGGAATGGGCTACTTGAACAAACATCAGTGCATAGAGAAATTTATCCGGCAGCAGAAAGGCACAGAATGGTTTGGAYTGRAARGAACCTTGAAGATCATCTCATTCCAGCCCCTGSCATGGGGTGGAAGCTTCCCTGCCCAAGAGCCCACAGTCCACTGCTCCTCAGTTACCCTGCACCTCATCCATGTGCACTATTTTTACTCTTGTGTAACATCTCGCTTCCCTTCCATGCCTCAAATCAGCGCTTATTTTACATTAGAATACAAAATGCTTCTCTATTTTAAGCTCTTTGACACTTCCTCTACAGCACATGTAGAGCCAAATCTCCCTTTATTTCCTTCCAAGTGCTACAGAGCTGCATTTAGTCAGCAGCCACCAATTCCCCTGAACACATCATTAATGCCTGTCCACTTGAGTCATTCCTGCCACGCAGGATGAGATATCCTGATGATACCCCGAGAATATGCTCTCTGAAGCAAAGTGTGGTAGATCTTCAGGGAATAAGGTAGTCTTCATATGTTGAAGGCTTTTTTTTTTTTAACATATTTAACATATGAGTGAGCTGGGAACAGACTGCATGATGAAGTACCACCCAGATGGCCACCGCTTTTAGCGCCAGATTACAAAAGTGAGACATGCAGACACATTTATCTTCACTTGCTTTTGGCATGTGGAAACAATGCTTAAAAATAAGATGGGTTATTTCTCAATTCTAATTTTTCTGCCTGTTGCTCTGCCAGGGTTTTATTGTGGGGTGAAGCATGGCTGAAGTTTGTGGGTTTTTTTGTGCTTCTTTTTTTTTTTAATGGAAGCATTTTGACTTGGCATTAAGCTTCAGTTCTAATAGCCAGAGACAAAATGTCAGATTTTAAATATTACATGTCACAAAAGACAGTGGAGTTTGAATTATTAATTATGCAGAGTCAGAAAGTGAATCTTTTGTCATCCACTTTCCACCACAAACAAGTTTAATTATCAATTAAAAATGACACTCATTTTGCTGGTAATAAAATTCAAATCAACTCCTTACATGCAGTTGGCAAAACAGGAAAGTTACAAAACAAATCAAAAAAYCAAAGCTTAACAAAGTGTGCAAAGTTAAATGCAATCACAGGGTTTTACAGCTGTTTATCTGATACCTGCCATTTCTTTAGGCTTCAAGAAAGGGTGCTGTGACCCTTTTCAGGCACAAAAGATGGAATAAAACAATTACTGAACAGCTTGTCAGGGAGAATTAGGCATTATAGATTAAAAATCAAAATATGAAAATATAAGCAACCCTGCTGAGCCTTTTCAGTAAATTTATATCTTTAAGTCAAAGTTCTGTATTAAAATCTTATGTTAAGCTGCTTGAAAAGAGAATTCTTATTTACTAAGTTCTGAATGTGCTGAGAAATTACTCTTCAGATTGCTCCCAMTTACTGCCTTTTGAAAAGGCTGCTCTTGCAAACTATTGAACCAAAAGTCTTTGTTTGCCTGGAATTCTAATACCTGACTCCAATTTGAAACAATCAGCTCTTTGTCTCTCCTGCTCTCTCAAAAGTGGTTTTAGTACAAATTTTTAAAGCAGTTCCACTCAAGGCTGAGTCTAAAGATCAACTGTGTCATGCTGTGTGTGAGTTCCTGCCCCTTTAGGGAAGTGTTGGGATGGGGTCATGGTGACAGGAGCAGATGCCATCACCCTGTTTMACACTGTGTACATACCCCAGCCTGTCAGTCAGGTCCCAGAGCACGTTTGGAGAGGGAATTAGAGGAGATCCATCATACAGGACCACTGAGGCTCCTGTGGCAAGCGCAGTCACCAGCCAGTTCCACATCATCCAGCCGATCTGGGGGAGAGAAGGCATCTCCATGAGTTTATTCTGGTCTCTGAGTTTATTCAGCAGTGCTGTCTGGGGCACAGGAGCTACAGGCAGCTGGGAAAGGATGGACTGGGGCAGATCCTGGAGCACAGCACAATCCTGCCCTCGTGCAAGAGGTGCCACCTTCCTCTCTGCCTCCCCTGCCTGAAGTTTTCCTGCTGTGAAACCCACACCACTGGTTTTGTCTTTTTACATTATTTAAGACTCAGCAAATGAAGCTTATCCTCTCACCTGTCCCAAGGCTGCATCAGCTGCGTGTTCCTGATGGATGTTCMTCTAACTGATCCCTACAAATACCTAATGAGATGGGGATTCCATGCCTCCCTGCACACACAGCTTGAAAGCATGAGTCAGGAGACAGGACAACTTGGAGACAAGGCAATTACCATGATCCCTCCATGGAGATATTGCAAACTGACTAGTCATGTTAAAGTTCAGAAAGGAACTCAGGAGGAAAGACATCAGCCTTCTCAAAATGCTACAGGAATGTAAGTCCTAGGAATCATTTTTATCACAGCTTTAAAAAAAAAAACACCCCCACCACATAACTGAACTGCACAGATGAGGTTTACCCCCTCTGCTTTAGCAAGCTTAAGAGCTGGGCAGATTCTTTCCTCATAACCAAAACAAAGACATTACAGAAATTCTCATCTTCKGTATGACCTAGCCCTGCAGGAAGGTGGAATCTGATTTGCAGGTGATATTGATGAGGCAGCTTGATCAATAAAACCTAAGAGACTAAAAATCAATCCATTTTCCTCACCAGCTAGGTCAGGAACATTTAACATGGSTTTGAGCTTTCATCAGAAAGGTCCCTGTTGCATTTTATTTCACCTGATTTKCTATTTTTAACTCAGGCAGGACAATCCCTTGCAGTAAAAACATTTAACACACAGGGAAAAAAAATGCACTTGTGGATTTGTATGAGCAGCTGTCCCATCTTTATAGGAAAAACATAYTGCAGTGTTTTTAAAAATGCCTTAAGGCCCACTTGCCGTTGTGTAGTACATGATCACATCATTGCTGGTCATGTTGCCATGAAGAATGTGTTCCTTCAGGTGCTGTATCAGGGTACCCTGGAAAAAGAGMGAGAGGGAAATACAAGATCACATAAATGAAAAGCAAAACTCTGACAGCACATTAAGACTTTAAAAATACTAACACAGTCAATACTCTGCAGGAGGTACTCCAGGATTAAAGCAAGCATTGCCTTTAACTACAACTGAAGCAAATCCCAGGGCCTATCGACAGCAGCAGCAATTGCAGGCTCCATTTTCTCACATAACTTTCCAGCCTCTCTCATTAGACCTCAGCAATTCCCACTGCACATCACTTTTAATCCATGGAATAAACAACTTCCTTCACTTCCAACTCCACAGAGCCATCAGAGCTGCAGAGCACTCCATGCAGACCCTAATTTTAACAGCAGGCTTTTAGCAGTCAGATTTTCCAAGAGAAGCCCTCTGACAGTTTCATTTTCAGTGTATTTGGGAGGAATGAAGGACTGAGAGCTGCTATAAACTGCAGCAGCTGCTAAACATTAGCACTGTGTATCCAAATTCTCGTATCTATTAACATTTAGGAGATAAAAGACCTGACAATACAGATCTCTTGTAAACACTGGAGTGACTTGCAATGTGAAATATCTCACTGCTCACAGCATCAATATTAATAATGTCCTTAAATGTATTACTCCCTTTTGTTGGAAATGTTGCTAAACCACTTTCCTGATCATCATTAAAGCATAACTTGCTAGGATAAATAAATTTACAGACTACTTCATTAAGTCACTTCACTGCAGTGACAAATTAATGTGGCCGGTGTTAAAATAAAAAATGGTTTTTGCATTTATGCAAGGAGTCACAGCAAAACTATTAGGAGCCTCATAAGCATGAAACAAGATTTACACCGAAAGAAAACAGATTACAGATAAACACTCGAAATGAAAAAGGAGAGTCATAAAACTAGCACACGCTTCGGGAGGAAAAAAAAGCAGAAAACATTAAATAAAAATAAAGRAGTAAATCTTATTTTCACTTCAGCGCTCAAAGGAATCAGGTCTGAATTCACCTACTGCSGTTTGAACAGCCTCAGCTGGCACAACGCTGCCACCTAGCTATAACTACCACCTTCCACAGCTGAAAATCACCCAAAAAATCGGGATGTAGAAACATTGTGTCAAACTGAATTGTTAAGGTTGCCARAAGAATTGCTGGTGTTAACATAATTACTGCATTTGTAAAGGAAAGCACATTGTCCCTGCAGGAGYTTCTGAAAGAGCCGCACAAAATAGAAAAATAAAAAGTCAAATTCAATTAAAGTAAATATTGGTTTTCTTTTCCCTTCGTTTAGTTTTTGCTACTTCAGTTTTGGAACAAAAAGGAGACTTTCAACAATGACTTTAGGTACAGGCTATGCACAATTTCCCTGCAAAACCTGGTACATCTCAGCCTGGAAACAAAGGGACTGGGAGGAGGCAGAGCTGTTCTAAAGAACAGCATACCAAAAACCTACTGCAGAATTAGATAAACTTGTTGTAAATTTGAAGTAAGCTGCCTATTGGCATCTAAAATCAGTACAGTAACAGCACAGCATTGAAGCACGCCATAAATACACAATAATTGAAATGTCTTCACTGAAATGTCATCTCATCTTGCTGTKTTAACTACCAAAAACAAACTTGGCTTAATCTAAGGCTGGAAAATGAGACAAAGACAGTGGGCTAATTCTGCTTTTCTAAAAATCAAATCAATGCGAATCGTCCTATTAATCCCAGTGGAAACAAGACTAAGTCAAGAGCAAACAGACAAACCAAATCAAGTGTGTAAAAGAATTTAAGAATTTATTTGCATGGACTCTGTGCAGCCCTATTCAAACTGACATACAATGCATGCAAACACTGAAGTCTCTAATGCAATAATTTGCTTTTAGGCCAGAGGTGTTAGCACCAGAAGAAAAAAAAAAATCACCCTGCACCATAACTACAGAGCTGCTCAGTGGGAACAGAATCATCACAAACAGATCCTATTCATCCATCCATCCATCCCCTGCTCTCCTCCCCAGCAAGGATGAGTAGTCAGGACTTAAACTCTAAGGTAGCTCTGTGATTCAGCTGGAGAGCAGAGCCATGATTCAGGGCAAGCTCACACAGGTAACAAGGGAAAAGAACTTTGCAAGAGAAAAGTCCTATTGTCTGATCCACATCAATTTTTCATCTCCACTGTTTATCAYGCATCACTGAACAAAATACCTGTCCTGTTTTTGCTAATCCACCTCTGCAAGTACTTAACCAGTCTACAGCCAGCAGAGCTTCAAAACAGCTGTCAAACTTGAAAATCCTCCTCCTTTCTTCTTCACAAACACTGGATTCGTGTCCCAAAGGGACCATTTTGTGTGTCACGTGCTGCCTGGTATGATCTCCGACTGATAATACCTAAAGCTGAGTGTTTACAGGCAGCAGGGGATTTGTCTGCAGGCAAATCCTCCAGTCCTTGCCATCAAAGAGAGGCAAGAACACGAACATTATGGGCACAGCATCAAAGGATCCTGCCCTCAGGCCACCCAGCCCTGCAGGATGCTCACCCTGACTTGCAGAGCAAACAGCACAAGTGATGGACTCTGGCTAACAATTGTGCAGTTCCATTTRTACAAATGCCCTGGACAACACATCCTGCCTGCCTGAAGGGGAAAAAAACCTCCTTTCTATCAAGGATTATATTAGAGCAGAATTAAAGTTTCAACACTGCTGCAGTCAGTATCTCTACTTTAAGAGCTTTAGAACATCAGCAGTAAGTGGAAAGCATGTGAACAAAAGTCATTTTGGCACCAAAATCAGATATTACCTTTAGCCACAACAAGACACTGTCTCAGGCACAAAGCAAAACCTACACTCAAGGAGATGCCAACCTTCTGGCCTTCTGCCTTAAAAAAAAGATTGATGAGGATGAACTGATAATCATGAAGTAAAGGTCAAGATAAATAATTAACTAAATACAAACTGCAAGCTCCCTATGGGGCTCAAACTAACAGTATCCAAAAATCAGTTGGAAAAACCCAATTCAAGTTGTTTGACTTTTCTTCAAGTATCARTCAGGCTATTCCTACTGGTGCTTTTGTAGATGACATTGCTCCCAGGAAACACCTGGCATCTGAAAAGTCTCCACTGATCTCTAAACCCGTGTATTTTATATCCTTACCAACCCACACCTGCTTTCAAACAGCCACTAATAAATAAAAAGGTTCACTGCAAACTACTGAAAAACTGTCAGCAATCAACTCTTCCTTAAAACATGATGGTGTGAAACTGTTAAAGGAAAAATGTAACCCAAGGAGGGAGGACATACCCCTGCTGAGTGAACCATGCATTTRGGTGCCCCTGTGGTGCCAGAAGAATACATGATAAAGAGAGGATGACTGAAAGGCAGCTGCTCAAACTCCAGCTGGGGAGCCTGGTCTCCTTTCCCAGTGGCAAGGAAATCTTCTAGAAAGACACTGTGTAAGAAAGGGGAGGAAAAAAAGGAACATTTCAAAAATTTCTGAAAGTGTTACCACAGCCCAAACATAAGATTGCCTCTGTACCCAGTAGTGCTGCCATTACCTGTTTGGAATCTTAGAAATATCTATGGTTTCTCTTGAAGATACATATGGAATCACCACCACTTTTTTTAGGTCTGGAAGCCCTGGAAGAAGGAAGAAAAGAATTATTTCCTACCTTCAGTTACATAACTAAAGGTCTTTTCTACCYGACTGAATCATACCATGTAATGCACTAAGTAACAGAAATAATTCTGATGCACTGGGTATTGAAACCCCAGAAGACTAAATGGTTAGCCAAGATGTAATTTCCTCAATGCTGCCTCCCTTTTATGTGTAAATCTGCAAGCTTTAGTGCTGTAATACTTCCCCATTCGTCTCCAGCAGCACTTTGCTTGAGCTTAAAAACACAATCATCAGCCCCCATTCCACTGCTTTTACTGTTGGCTGATTTCTGATGATCTATTAAAGTTAAGCAAGCAGAAGATTGTTAAAATTACAGAAAAAGACCATTCAGTTACACCCAACTCTGTTCTGAAGATACAAGTGGCCACAGTGACACTGTAAAGGAGGAAGGACAGCAAAAAGCAGTGGCAGGGCAGGCTCTGAGWGCTCCCAGAATCACAGCCCAGGTGGGATGCAGTGAAATACCTTTTACCACCCTCAGCAGCTTTTCTAAGTGGTTGTGTTCTTTGCCATTGTATATAACAGCTTCGACAGAGAAGATGAGCTTAGGCTGAATTTGGGAAAATCTGTCCAGTACGCCCTAGGGACAAAGAGAAAAATGTGTTAAAACCATGAAATTAACTGCTACAGCAGGAAACTTCAGTGGGTGCTAAATGCAAACTTCAATTCAGGYAAGGAATAAGCACAGGAATTAACAGAAGAGTAGTTAAAAGATGGTTGTCTTTCACTCACACAAGATCTCTGAAGTACAACTAAATCTATTCCATGATCCCCAAGCAGATCAATCAATGATAAAATCCCACAGTCACAGAATACCCTTTATGGAAGAGCCAAAAAAATTCCCTTGCATGTCAGGTGTAGGATCAGGTAAAGAGAACAAGCAGCTGTGATGTGAGGAGCTGGGCACTGAATTTACACCAAGGGGCTCAGGAATCCTGGCTGCACCTGCAGGAAGGAGTTTCACACCCCCAAGGCTGCTCTGAGAACCCTCATGGGTTTTTTTGGGGTCTGCACTGGGGAAACAAACACCAATCTGGGGGGAGATGCATTCACATGGAGAGGTGGCCCTTGACAAGAACTGGCAGCTTTGTTCTGCCACCATTAGCAGAGGAAACTGCACCACTGTTTTTTAGTGAAATAAATTGATACTGAACACACATGGACTACCAACAAAAGAYACCACAGCTCCTTTAGAATCTCTGTGGCACAAAACATTCAAATGCTAAATCTTCAGGTGTCTCCTCCAGCTTATACTGCGCTCAGGAATTTGCCACAGCTATCATCCTTTTTGAGATTAAAACTATTGTGGCATTTACTTTTTTCCATGTACACCACATGCAGCAGCCTACCAGAAATGGATCTTTTTGTATTCAACAGCAAGAAGCAAATCCTTTCAATAAAAGCTCTCAGCACACTGATGTTCAAACCTCTCTAGCTCCATTACTTGAAGCATTAAGAACTACAAGATTACACAATACTGTAAAATTGTCAGCTAACTGCTCAAGAACAATCTCCTAAATCATGTTGCAGAAATCAGACTTGAGTCATCTGCTTATTCTTCCCAGYATTCATTATTCTTCTGTTTTCTATTTTGCCCTCTGCTTCACAGCCAAAATGAGAAACAAATTATTACCAAATCAGAAGATGAATACAAAAACATCACAATCAACTCATCTCTGTTAAATTCCTTTCCAAGTTGGGCTGCTTCAGAATTGCAAGAAAATCTGCTGCAAAAGGACAGGAGTCCTGTCCTGACAACTTCTCCATGCTGTCTCCCCAGGAAAAATTACTGAACACCACAGGTAAGGTATGGGGGAATGGCTAAATAAAAATGTATGTGTTGAGTATATCACATCTTTGATAGGATGAAAAGCTGTTGTTTTCTTCTTTTTCACATTATAAGAAGATACAGTGACAATGCAGTGACATTCAAATTTATCTATCACTTTCAAACACATCACCAGAATCTGTTACTAACAAATTCAGAAATGGAGATTTAACTAATATACTACAGTTACTCTCCAAGGGAGTATGAAGTCACATTTCCTGCTTCTTGGATACATTTTCATGCCTCCTTCTCTGTACCATTTTCCAAAGCAGCCCCACACGTGCTGTGTGCATTTTTRTGTGTGTACATATCCTCCTGCTGAGTGCAGAGCACACACAGCCCATTTCCCTGCTGCCTGATGTTTAAAAATTAAGACCAACGAGAACTAAGGGTACTCTAAACACAAGAATCAAATCTGAAGAGAAGTGTGAAGCAGAAACAGAGATGGCTCCAGTTGTCAGGGTCCTACCAAAGCTGCTAACACACCCAGTTAGATTCATTAGCACWGGCAGGACCAAATCCCACAGGGCAGCCTGCTATGATACAAAGGCAGTACAAACAGATGGAACATGTAATTGCTACACTGGAACTTTAATCCAACCAGATGGCTCAGGAGGAATTCCTTCCACAAAAAGCTCAGGTGTAGCAGATATGGCTCATTCTCATCCATGAGCCTCCAGTTCAGTCCAAAAAATTGTGCAGGGCCTCATGACTGGAGCTGTGCTGGAGCTCACCAAAGGCTCCTCAGCAGCTCTGAGAACAGAGTTTCTTTATAAACTTACACATCCAACCATTCCACACACACAGGCCACAGTGCCCCATTCCCAATAATTTCTGGGAATGGATAACAGGGACCAGAGAAATGAAGCAGCAGCTGCCAAGAGTGGAGTTGTGCGTGGGAGGGAAGGAGGGAGCTCAGTGGCTCTGTGACAGCAGAATTCCTTGGTGCTTGGAGGGTGGCATTCAGAGCCTGCAGAGTGTGGGCAGCTCTGAGGAGTGACATTTCTAAGCTACACAAAACATACAAACACAATTGGACTTCARAATGTTGAAAAAGCTGCACTGTTTCTCCAAGCATAAAAATCTTGGTTTGTATTAATAGGATTAATGCAACTTCACAGAAGGAGGAATAGCTTTTCCTTAGGGTGGAAATGTCTCTGAGGGCTTCTGCTGATCTCCCTCAGGATTTTCAGATTTGAATTCATGCCAACACACACTGCCAGAGGAAAATAAATGATATTGATGGCACTGCAGCTCCGAGACCAAGTTTCATTAAAAAACTATCACAAAAACCTARAAGCTGGGCACTGAAAACAGCAGCAGAACAACACGGGCAGAAAACATACCAGTCCTTTGTAATGCAAGTAAAATGAACAATCTTCYCCCAGACGAGAGATCGAATCACATTGCACAGAAAATACTCCATACCATCATTTTCTGAGCAAGCAGAAAATATTTGTAGAACAGATTGATCATTACATGCTGTAATGATTTTTTTAATCATTTTTTTYCCCAATGATATATCCTCAAGGCTAGAACATGGAATGCTGCTGCCCTCTAGTGCTAATCCAGGAAGGACCATTCCATACATTTTCCCAGCACTGGGGTAAACACCAAAGTTGAATGCGTTATTTAAAAACATTTTAAATCTTTTTTAAAACAGTATATTTTTTATATATAAACTTTCAGATAAAAGGTTCAATAGCCCTCTTAGAAGTGATTTAGATTTGTTGTTGTCATGTGCTAAAARCTTTCCAAAGGAAGCAGAATATACTACCAAAGCTTCCAGGGCACAAATGTTTGGATGTCACGATTTCACACACAGCATTTATCTCTACACTAAAAAGAGTTAATCAGGTTAGTGATGTTAGCATGAAATTTATCACTGCTGGCAAATAAAACCTCTGGAAAAGAGCAACCAGGGCGGTGCTGAGTTCACCCTCACAGGAGAAAAAGGATGGGACGACTCAGGTAAAGAAACTGAAGCATGGCTAAGCAGCATGGGGCAGGATTTAGGGAGAAGAGCCAAACCTCGGACAACTTTGTTGCACTGCTGCTCATTTGCATATTTAATGTAATAAATGATCACCCAGATTAAGGAATCCATCTGAAAATATCCCAACAGCRAGGAGCTAAAGCTGCTCAAATCACCAAGCTGCAAATCAGTACTGACAGTGGAAAGCGAGGGCTTTGTGCAGCTGCAAAGAGCTCGGAGTGCTCAGCTGTGCCAGGAGGTGGCAGCAGGACTGAAGGGAACAAAATCCATCTGCCACGGGAATTTATCACCCTGGCATGGATCTGAGACACAGCGAGGGCTGCTCTGCACAGGCACCGAGGTTACTCACGTTAATGCCAAAGTCTGGGGATGTGGAACTCCAGATGGCACCAATGCTCGCAGCGGCCAGCATTGCCTCCACTGCATGGATGCTGTTGGGCAAGTAACCTAGGGCAGAGGTGGAATGGTTAGAGGTGGAATAACACTGATATATAAAGGTATATAGTAAACAGATTTTAAAAATGTAAAATCCTGAAGCATCAATGCAAAATCCTWGACTGAAGCATCCTTTAAAGTCTTCCATACAATCCACGTCCTCCTTGGAAGTCAAATCAGTTACACAAGGAATTAGTAATAAAACTACTTGTAAAAAAGGTTTGTATCAGTTTTCTGTCTACTAGTGCTACTCCAAATTTACAAATGTTCCTGCTTAATGAGGAGCCTTTCAAAGTAAGAAAATACTGAAAAGAGTAACAGGGAGTAAAAATTAGTGGACTGGTTAGGGCACACAGAGACTAAGAACACAGCAGCATGCAGGGGAATACAAGGAAACTGTAGGACCAGATATTAGAGAAATGACAAGYATCTGTAAGGAAAGATTATAAATAGCTCCAGAGCAGAGATTCAGCTTCACAAAGCTAAATGTTGTCRGGTAGACACTGCCAGAATCTTAAACACAAACAAGCAAAACCGGTGTCTCAGCTGATAAGGGACAAACACACTGGGACAAGTCCTGGAACATTCCCAAACAAATGTGGCTCTTCAGGTTTCTCTCAGCAGCTTGCAGCAAGATTTCAAGATGCAAATTCAATTTATCACGACATACAGAATAAATTAAYGTCAACAAAGTCAGATTTGTGTTTCAGTGAGATCAATTTGAGCAACTCTCCAGAAGGTGCTGGGTGGCTGAGTCTGACTCTGCACTGCTCAGAACCCAGCCCASAAATGAAAACACACAACTGGAACTCACAAACTACACTGAGGTGGATCAAAGACCTGGAGTTTCAGATCATCCTTCTTAAGCAACCAAAGAGATGGTTCAAATACTTAAAACAGCACAGGATGGGCCTAATTGCAGTACTCTAATTAGAATTCTATATGTGGAAGCAAAGGACAATAAAAATGCTTTCCAACCTGTTCAACAGCAGTGGTGGGCACTGAGATCTTGGGCTGCAGGTGCACCACAAGTACTGACCAGATAGCAAACACTCACCAGAGCAAGACATTTCTCTGCTGGAAGAGATCTATTTATGGATCTATTTTTCAGGACAGCAACTAAGATCACAGATCTTAACAGCAATTTCTGCTACATTAATATTATCAAGTAGGAGGATACCAAGATGGATTTTTGTGAGGTTTTTCTACACAGCTTGAAAAAAAATCCTTTTACAACTTGTAAAAAGTAAACTTGCAAATCAAGTCTTAAATTGAGATTCTTCCTCATACAAAAATCAGTGAAATCAGTTTCTAAAATCAGCARTGCCACTTCAGTTACTGAAAGCTGCTGTGCTTTTGGAAGTGGTAACTTTTAAAGCAGCATTATGACTTAAGCCCAACAATTTCTGGAAAACAAACTGTGAATAAAAGCCTCATGCCATGTTAAAATATAAATTACTCCCCAAAACTGCCTACAGCTTATAGTGTTTTGTTCAGTGAAGTTCTTAAGCACATAAAGTGCAGCAAAASCTCATGCCCATAAAAGCATTATTTATTTTGCTACTTTTCCCTTGAGGCCAAGGTTYATACAAGACACATTATCCCAAAATCTTAGCGATTTTTCTTTTGAGACAAATCTTCCTCCCTAAATAATTTGAAATAGATGAACCAGAACAGACCAAAATGTCATTTTGTGTGACRAAAGCAGTTCTTTAATGGATGCCAAATATTTCCACTGAGCATTTCTTGGATGGGATCATCAGGGAGCCAGAGTGCAAGGAAAACTGAAAGATCTCTCCCCCTGCTTTGGACAGTTGTTACTCTGCCACAGCTCACAAGCTTCAGTTCTATTCTAAGCAATTCTCCTTTCCACCACTCCTACACAAAAGCCCTCAAGGCAAGAACACAAGTCTGTGCTGATTATTGTGAGCCARACAATTAAATCGTTACTCTCATTTGTCGGCTGGCTTTGAGGTGGTGCTGGAGTTTTGGAGGATACCAGCCAAAATTGCCCAAAGGTATGAAACATGCACAGCAACTGACTCTGCATTTCTGCATCTTCACCCATCACTGAAGCCTTGCTGCTCTCTGGGATCTCAGATTTGTCCTAACACCACCACAGATAAAAATATGGGACAATTCTGGCTGGAGATCCTCCAAACAAGCAGTGTAAGAACTCGTGCTCTTTCTCCTGACAACACAAATTGCTTCTCTTGCCAGTCTTTCAGATTAAAACTGGATTCTCATCTAGAAGCAAGTAAAATTATCWTTTTTTTTCTCCCTCTCATATTTGAGATTTTGAAGATGATGACAACAACTGCCATGTGTGTGAAGCTCCCTGAATTTGACTGTGTCCCTTGAGATAGCAGCACACTCCCCAGGGCACTCAGTGGACTGGCACAGGTCCTGAGTGCCTAAAATTGGGGAAACATGAATGTTGCTGACAAAGAGGATGAAAAAGGCATCTTCTCTACCTGGATTAACCACAGGCAGGAGTCAGAGCAGTGGCCCAACTACAGAAGCTCTGTACTACAGAAGAATAATGGTACTGCTCATTTAAATATTTATCATATTGGTTTATATATTTAACTGGAGCCTCCATGTTCATTGATACAATATTGCAGCTAAGGCTCAAATTTGGAATTTGTCAGCATGGGAAAGGCTACAGAAGGTATTTATTTCTGCATGTTACCTCCCTTGAAGGTGGTGASAAAGGTGAAAACTCCCTTCTATTAGTAGAAAGAAAAAGACCTTCCTGCTTTGGGTGAACTAGAAAGCAATGAATAAAGGGCTCAAAACACAGGAGCTGGGGACTCATCAAGTAGGAATATCAGAGTATGAGACAAGGGTCCCAGCACTCCTCCTGACTTGTAAATAAATATGTACACCACAATCACCACAAAAACAGAAATGAAAGCTTTACCTAGCATAAAACCTGTGAAATCTCAAAGCAGGACAAGTGATACTTTAAAAACACTGTCAGGATTTTTTTTAAGAGGCACTTACAGCCTGATCTGCTCAGGACTGTAAGTGTCTCAGCATTTTCTGTCAGTTGCTATTTGCTTAATCTAGCACACACCAAGATTACGTTAATATGTGTTCATTTACACTGCAGCACTTGACCAACAGAAYASGTAAAAACTGTAGTCCAAAAATTTMATATAATCAKGGTAAAAGCTATGGCAAAAGTCTAATTTCTCCAAGTGCTGAGAACACATTCCATACAAGCACCTGATGCCTTCAAGGTTAATAAAGGTAYACTTGGAAAAAGAGGCACCCAAACATTCAGTTATCTGCATTAAAAAAAAAATAAAAAAAAAATCAACAACTGAACTGGGACCCTGCATCAAAGACTTTGTCTGAGCCTTGAAAGAATACACCAGGAAGAAGGGAAATAGGGAGCAGCAACTCAAATATTTGAAATATCTTCTCAATATCTTACACTATGGAGCTACACCAGTTCTCAAATTGAACAGAGTACAGAGACCAGACTTCCAGCTTCCCTTTCCAATGTTAACACAGCATTTCATGCTCCTACAGGACTTCAAAGTGGCCACCATGCCTAACATCACTGCAGCCTGAGACTATTAGTACCATGCTAATCTTCTTACAAWGCTAGCTTTAAAACCCACGTAAGCAACCAGGGCTAATACAGTTGCTATAGATAAAATACCAGCTTTAAACAATGTAATTCATTGATGTTTTGTTGAAGATGTTTCYGTGTGAACACACGGGGAAGATCAGATTGTTTTTAACTGCTGGCTGGTAACAGAGCAAAGGTGGCTACAGGGAGAGAGCAGAAGCAAACTGTGCAGAGATGAGAAATATCYTCCCAGTTTTATTTTATTCTTATTTCAGTCATTGTTTGCCAAACAGAYGGCCAGTGGGAGACCAGGAGTACCTCACATGTGGATCTGTGCAGCTTGCACTAGGTATTGYTAGTCTCTTCCAACTGTTCAAGCATCACTGACATCTTTAGAGGAAGAAATATGTTTCCCAACACATCTGCTTCAATTATGTTCATTATTAACTGCTCTCTCCTCAGTGATGGAAAGGGAAGACTAGGATGAAATCAAGCTGAAAAAGTGCTGACACCACTGCCTGTCCACCCACACTCGCCCACCTCCGACTTGAACGTACCATTACTGTCATGATGCAACCATAAATTGTACTGAACAAACTARGGGGTATGTTAACTATAATGAGAACTTAGAGCAGTCTTGTCTTGGAGGCAGCAAAGCACGGAGATGAAACTCACAGGAAAACAACAGCAATGGTGTCATGTGTAATTCTAACAGATTTTAAGAGAAAGTGTCAACAAAGGGCACGAAAACCTGACAGGCTGAATAAGTTAGGCAGCTCTAATGAAGCCCAGGGAATTGCTCCCCTCTGTTGAAAGGGGGATTTTTCAGGAGCAGCAGAGCATGCCCTGTGCTACTACTGTGAACCACACCAAGAATCACCCTTCCCTCTGCCACCTCCTCTAAAATCTGGAACAAATTACATCCAGTGGATTTTGGCAAGTTTTGGAGATCCTGATTTTTGATACCAGAAGTGGGTGTAGGACTCAGCTTTCCCACCCAGTGCTTAATCTCTCCTCCCCAACTCAGTTTGAGAAGCTTCAACCTCTAACTGCAATGTTACAGTTGAGCTCTTCCAAGGCCTGCCCATATCCTCTGGCATAGGAGAGAAACACAGGAGAGAAGCTGAGACCCCACTGAAGTATCTAAAGTGTACAAGTTTATTAATATTTTTTAAAATATCAACTATGCTTTGTAATTCAAGTGAGAGGTAAGCCACCAGCTAAAACAATATTGAAAAATCAGCCAGCCTGCAGTTGTGCTAAACAAGACAGTCATTAACTGTTTCTGAAACTATAATAGTGTTATTAGCAGGACAGGCTACAGCTGTATTTGTTTTCTCCAGCTACTACAGAGTACATTTCCCCTGCTGCTGCTGCTCAAGAAATAGTCAGATATGAATGTGACAGCATTAAGGTTGAAAACTGAGATAAAATTAGAGCATCTTCATTCAGACAAACCTTCTCAACTTCTCTGTATGGTTCATACCTAATTAAGGATTTAGCACTAATTCTGTATTAAAAACCAAGCCACCAGCTGTGATAATTTAATGTTTGGCTGCCAGTTCCAGAGAATACTCATACCACATGCAAGAAATGAGCTCTGCTGAGTAGATTTACATTGCCAGGTCATATTTGTGGGTTTAAAATTTGGTTTTCAAGACACAGGTTCAAGTCTGCAACATGCAGAAAACCAACCAAGAATTTAATCACTGTGGGTGTTTGCATCATGTAAGAATTTACACTTATTTAGGGAATGGCCAAGTGTTGCTCCAAAAACATAGATAGACAAACCAGCAGAATTGATAGGCAGGAGCCAAGGAGATTCAAGGATATTGCAGCTCTGACTTGCACTGCACTGACAAACTCAAGGGTGTTACAGAGCACACAAAACAGACGTGAAGCAGCTCAGCCAGAAGATTAAAAACCAGCAATTCAGAAATAAATGTAACTCCTTTCTATGCCTGGACTGCCCACTGTACAAGCTGTTCACAAGACAAAAAGCTGTTTATATAGAAAAACACACATGACAGTCTGATGACAGGAAACATTACTGCAGAAGATGTGGTGAGCTACAGAAAGGATCACAGGGTTCTAATTGCTMATCTCTGCACTGCTGACTTGGAGGGTTATTGCCCACCAGCAGCTCCCTACCACCATCCTGGTGGCAGGACAAGCTCTGCTCCAAACCTGCAGCTCACAGAGCACTGGGTACCCAGGGCCACAGGGCCAGGAGTTGCCAGTGACTCCAGGACAACCAACCCTGAACTGTAATTTCCCAGGCTGCCCCCACATAAATCTGCCAGATCTGAGTCCAGGCTCAGCCAGAGGCAGAGTGTCCATCACCTCTGCTTCCACAGAGTGTTCCTGAAGCAAACCTTTGTGAATGAGGCATTTTCCTTCCCCCTTCAGTGCTAGAGAACCTGCAGGCTAATCCAGGTTCCTTCCCCMTGGAAATGCACTTCCTACAAATGTAAATACAGCAGCATAAGAGSCTTTTCTTTAGAATGTTTATGTGAAATTTTCTGTGTAACACTATTTCATATTCATGTTTCTGTAGCTCTGACTACTCACTTGCACATTTGAATAAAAAAAAAAATCCACCTCCTGTCCTTGAAAAAAACTACTCACCCACAACTCTGTCTCCTACTTTTACTCCCATCTTCCTCATGGCTGCAGCATACAAAGCCACAGCTTGTCTCAGCTCTTCAAAAGTAACTTTCACAATTTCTTCTTTGCCTTCCCCTGAGGAAAGAAAATTAAACCAACCAGTCAGAAATCAGGCAATGCAATGGAAGCAGAGTCTAGTACAAACAACTAATTCTAGAAGAATAGAAAGTAATTTTAAGAGGATAGTTTCCACTAATATTTATACATTTTGCTTTTGAAGTTCCTTTTCTGCTGCACTAAAAGCTCTTCTTTTTAATGGGAATCAAGTATTAATCAGTGGTATTGTTCAGTAGGCATGAGGACATTTCTAAAGATAAACAGTTCTGCASAAATACAAACTATTCACTGGAGAAAGGTGTGCTCTCAAAGAGGGTTTATGGTTAATAGACTCCACTCAGCAAGGTTAATTTCTAACGTGTAAGAAGCTCATTTTCTCTTTTTGCTCAGTTTTCTCATTAGGTTTAGGAAGCAGCACAAGCTGCCAAGTTTAGGTTTTATYACAGCAAGCCATTGACTAGAAAATCATGCACGTACAGGCCTGACTTCCAATGTGCTTTTGGAACATCTGCCTTTGCCAACAWAGCACAAAGCAAACAAACTAAACTGGACTCCACTCACCTCAAAGGATCTGCARGGTGTTTTCCCTATTGTACTGAATGTCAGGTGTTACATAAGCTGTTAATAAATCACTCGTGAAACAAAATGAACAAACCTGAATGTTATGAAAGCAAAAATCTGTCAACTTAAACCCCCTTCCTGCACCTCAGTGTCACTGCTGCAAACCATGTGGCCTGTCCTATTTTCAACATCCACTATTCCTTATGAAGACACAGCTGCCAAGGATGTCATAAGAAAGGTGAGCTGCACACCCTGGACCTTGCAGAAAAGCTGCCATCAATCTGATTGCCTTAAGCAGGGAATCATATTTTTTACTCTTTTGCCTTCTTAAAACTTGCACACCCATAAATCTGGGCTTGCACAGAGCAAGGGAGCAGGTCATGGTGCAAACAACCCAAATCCATGTAACGTGGAGCTCATAAACTGAGCAGGGACTGCCAACAGAGCCTGTGTTCCYACAGAACAACAGGAAATGAGACGCTGATCTTGCTCCATGATTAAAGCCCCAGGAGAAGGGAATCACTAAAAAGATTCACCGTGGGAGCCAGTGACAAGTGAAATTGTTTAGCAAAGTTACATTTATGTTTCTATGCCCTATGACACTCACACTGCTCCCACAGAATCATCCCCAGCAAACACAAACCTGACCCAGGCCCCCAAACCACCACTCTGACCTAGCAGCAGGGAGTYATCAAAAAATACTCTGACTTAAGAGGTCTTAAGAAGATTAAACACAGCAGAAGGTCACGAAAGAAATGCAGGTGGAAGTCTGTTCACCACAGAGGAGCCAACATGTTATTCCAGCACTCACACAATAATAATAATRCCTCATATAATAATTAATACCTCAAATAATGAGTGATGTTAAACACAGCATGACCTCCACTACCTTAATGCAGTTGAGTATATTCTTAAAAACTTCATTTAGCTTGCAAAGGACTTTCCAGAACTAACTGTATTCCCAGAGCATGTTTTCATGGGGTTTTTCAGCAGAGCTGTACCACAGATTGTGCAGTGTTACTGACTTTATTACCCTTTTTTTTTTCCTCACCCAAACCAGTTTATTTCACTGTTTCATCAGAGCTGTTTCACAAGGCCTTGTCCTGTGAGCAGCACATAAACACAARGCATTAATTTTCCTTACTTGCTGCATACAGTGCAATCTTGTCGTTGTCCTTGTGCTTCAGGAGATTCTCTGCATAGTTCAGACGGCTGCCCTTAAACCATTCCGGGACATCTGCAATGCTTTTGGATGTATCCACCACCTGAAAGAAACACAACATTCATTCCTGGAGAAATAATTGCTTTTTCACAGCATTGTACAGAAGTCAGCTAATTAGTTCTAAGCTCTTTGCAGACTCCATTAGGCAAGAATCATCTCTCCCAGTTTACAGACAGCAAACAGACACTGAATCTGTAATCAGAGGCCTGGAAAGTTTAATTATTTGTCAACTGTCACGAGCAAATACGTCATTACAACAAAACYAGTGAAAACTCCTTGCTGACAGTTGCACCTTCAGACCAGCCTTTAATACACAAGTAAAACAAACCACTGTGACTACACCCAGACCACAAGACACACACAAACCTCAGGGAACATTGAGGTTTTGCTCCTGGGAATACCCCAAACAGGGATTAAACACATTGCAACTCTCTGCCAGGCTGATGAAGGTGTGAGCATCCACTMTTCCCCACCACGAGTCACAGGGTATAGAGACCAGCATGACAAATTCAGAAAATAATCATTGAAAAAAATGAATTGTACAGTCAAATGTAACTGAAAAGTTACAGCTTTTCATTCAAGTTCTCAATTTTTAGGATTAAGAGGATCCAACAATCTAATAAATCCATATTAAGTAACTCCTCAGCCCTAAGACATGCAGAGAATTGAAAARTGCAATGAAAAATAATCAAAAATACATTCAGCTGAAACAACTTCCCCCATCTTGAACTAATTAGGCCTCCAAGTATTAAACTACCCCTTCATAAGTAACAGTTAAGTCTAACTTTAATAACACTGAGAGGTAGAGCCCCTCATCATTAGCCAGAGGTCTAAATTCCTTCCAAAATGTCCCTCTGCTTAGTGATTCAGCTGCTCAGCAGCACATTTATTTGGAAATCTTTAAATAGAAGCTTTATTCGATAGCTGTGTTTTTGAAAGCTTCAGTTTATACCCTCAGGTTCTCCCTCATAGATTGCACATACATTACAGAAAAAGCATTCCTTCAGCCCAAGTGAAAGGCTCTGCTGAAAGCCAAGCTCTACTCTCCAAGTRGAGCCCAAAATACATCCCATTCCAGAAAACCTAATGGTTTTGTGCTACTGCTACTGGAGGCAGTCTTAAAATTAACTTTTAACTTAAAACTCATGTGGAAGTGCATTACTTTACTTCAAGTGCATTTTCTAAAAATGGGAACTCATTTCTTTGCTCCTAACAATTAGGAAGAACCAAGTTACAATATTTATACTTTATCAAYTCAGGCTGCACAAATAATTTTTATACTCACATATATTACTGCAGTAATTAGAAGCTGTTCTTAAAACTGACTCATTTCTGACTTCCTCAGCTTGAAATGAGCAGAATGTTTTCAACATTTTCCAGGACAAGATCCAACATAACTGGTTTTTTTTCTGAACTGGAAAAAATCTTTCACAAAGCTTCAAAGAGCTCCACCAGCACAAGGTGTTGGACTCACACACTTCAGTATTTTTCCCCCAGGTAACATYTATGACTCCTAATTCAGCTCAACTTTTGGGGTGGTATTTTGCTATATGAAAAACATGATCCCTCCCTTAAAGGCCCCTCCACAGGACCAACAGGTGATTGTCACAGCAAAAGGAGAATGAAGACATCATTTAAAAACAGCTGCTGGGAAGTTGGCATTCCAGTGCCAATGGTGCCATGCCAGCACAGCTTTGCACACTGAAGTACTCCCCTGTTCTTTTCACAAGTGCTACAATTGCTACAGAGAGACATGTACATCACATACTTAACATCTTTACTAGGATTAAATAAGACACTGGCTGCTTTTATTCTATGTWCACAAGATTTTGTTTTTCTTAGAATGACCTGTGGAAGTAGAAGCTGTTTCACATACAACTTGAGAAGCTCACAAGTCAAAATCTTCCTAGTCATCCCCATATTGTTTCTTATCCTCAGGAAATATCCATTTTCAGGGCACCATCTCCTGCTTCAGTCTCTCTCCAGTTCATCAGCCACTGTTGGCATCTGGAGGGACTGACTCCCAGGAGGCAAGAGAACAAATGTTACTGTCCAGCTTGCTCAGCACAGATAAACAGGTCCTAATTAGCTCCTCTGAACTGCTTGCTTGAAAAAGTCTGAATTCATGTGGAAATTTAGAATAAACTTGGTAGCAGCACAGAATATGTAGGGAAAATGGACAGTTCCCAGAGTTTGAGCTAGCATTTATAGCAAATGTAAAGAGTAAGTGTTTACAGTGTTCAGACCACACACTTCAAAGCAGGCTAGTTCTTACACTCTTGCTGCATTCCCTCTTCTGAAGGGTGGATCACATTAAGACATCTCAGCACACAGATCTACGGCAAGAAGAACCATTCAATCTATCATATCAGTACAGAAATYAAAAAACCAGGAAAAATCAGAAGAAACATACCAGTCCCCTCTGCAGGACTGCCAGTACCCTGAGGGTTCTGGAACAGATGGACWCCAGGGATTAAAACACACATCCTGTCCTCCCTACTAAATCCCAGCAAGGTTCCACTGCCTCAAGCTTTTCAAGTAATAAGCCCATCATCTCCCTCAGATGGAAAACCACTGAGTGATGTCGATATCCTACACCAGAACTGTGCAAGAGCTCCATCTGCAAGAGCTTCAGAGTTACCTTTATTCCAAAGGAGCTCTGTGGCACTGTCTGGTGTTCTGCCCGTGCCTGTGTCCAACCACCACCATTCCCTCAGAGAGATTTCAAGCCCACACCTGATTGCAGAGCTTCCATAACCAGTTCTACAAAGCCAGAGTGTAACAGGTGTGCTTATCAGGTGAGCTGACTCAGGGAAGACAAAYATGAACTTGGCAGCATGCCAGCATTTACAAAACCAGGGCAATATTCTACCAGGACCCTCAGAAGGCAGAGCATTGACAGACCCCTCACAAGCAGCCAGGAGTGAGTGACAAGGTGTGCAAGAGCACACAACCACAAGGACACTACAGCAGAACTGTTCAAGACAACAAAACACAAGGATTTCACAGTACCAGCAACAGAACACCACCATCCACCACACAAGGAAATTCAGGACTAGACAGATTSCTTATATCCCTTATATCACTTGGCAGAGTTCTAAGAAGAGGTCAAAAGACTGATTATAAARTCAGTTTATTTCCTCTTTGTGTTGCACTCACTATAAGATAAGCACTGAACTTACCTCATCATAGAGGTGAGAGCAGACAATGTTACTGTACTTCCAGAATTCTGCCCAGAAATCGGAGTAGGATTCCACTGACCACTGGTATAAATCATCATAGTTGGCTGGAAATAATAGATACATGTTAGCATTACGCAGAGAATTACAGGAATCTAGACAAACTACAATTAGGGATATCCCAGCTAAAGAAAATTTGTGGCTAAAACAATTAGGAAGATAAGTCTGACCATAGAGTGGATCCCTTCTGCTCAATGCAAGCAATTCTTGAACCAACAGAGAGTCTACCTGGACACCTGAGCATCACTTCAGCTGACTGTGTTACAACCATTTGCCACCACAGAGAGAGTGATCTTTTCTAACAACTCTGTCTAACATCTACACACACTCTGCTGCCATCAGTGCAGCTCAAGACTAAACAAGTCTCGCTTGTTGACACTTCCACTCRCTAGCTATCAATGTGATACTTTCACACAGCAAAAGATAAACAATGCTTCCTGACAAGGGACATTTGCTGTAAGGCCCCAGTCTGGGGCCAAAGACCTCTGATAGCTCAGTGACACAGAAATTAGATGCACTCCTTATCAAACCRTGGCACAAACATCACTGTTATGGGAAGCACAGCTAATTTTCAGTAAATATGGGGTCTGACAGACTGCAGCTTACCTTYTCATGCTGAAACAGCATGAATGAAGTAAAACAAGATGTTTACCAGCTAAATATTAAAACCATGACCCATCATTTAATAACAGCATGGAAATAAGCAGTTTGAGTCTTATATGACTGTGAGACAGATAATGTAACCTGAAGAATACAAAACAAATTCCACAATTAAAACTAAAGGCTGAAATTTTGCAAGTAAAACAGTTCTAGGTATGAATAACTGAAACAAATTCCTCATCACAAGCTTGAAAGAGACATTTCCTCATCATGTCCACACTATSTGAAGCTGTGCCAACAACCAATTAAATGTGAGTTTCCACCATCAGTGACAGTAAGTCTCTGCTCTGCCAACTGTTCCCTATTTGATGCCTTCAGCTAAACCACTCAAAGGCATTTACAGCAATTATCTCTGGTTTGTCATCCTCATATGCAGCCAATTGCCTCAAAAGTCATCTCTGCGATCCCTTTCCTACAAGGAMGACATCTTCCAGCTTTTTAAGAGAAAAACATTCAAAACCATCTCTGYACTGCTACTCACACTTAGCCACTGYTYAGCTGCTATTCACTCTTATCCACTTACTTAGCTGTTTCCCCACCCAGTCTGTCCCTTCCCCATTTTCTTCCCAACTCAATCCTTTCCATCAAAAGGATTTYCATACACATCAGTTGCAGAGATAAGACTTGACACAAGAAAAATTTAAGTTTCCATCTTCTCCTTCAAAACCTGATTGTACCACCTGCTCCAAACCATTTGATACATGCAAGAAGATACAAGTGACCATTAATTTAATTTCTTACATCATCAACAGTTTGTTCTGGTTTGTCTACAAAGCTTGTTCCAAATAAGCTTCAGCATACAAGTCCTTCAGGGCACAGGCCTGTTACTCAACAATTAAACATTGCATTTTGTTACTACATTTCCAGGGCCCAGCAGAACCATTGTCTAAAGGGCTATATTGCCCTCAGCTCTCCTCAGAGAATCCACATCTTAATGTTACATAAAGCATCTATTCTTTGTTGTTGAATAGCACTTAGGCCAATGAACACCAATACAAACCTAATGGAAGCTGACAAAGGTTTCTATATATACACAAGAATTCACCTTCCAATGGAGAAAGCCACTTCCGAGTGGGATGAAAAGAGTTCTATTTGTTTCAACCACAGACACAGCCAGCCCATCTGAAACTGCATTTGTTTTTGATCATATGAGCACCAGTTCAATCACATTCCACTCAGAAGTTAACTAAAACCCTGCAGTAACTTGCTTCCCATCCAGCAGGAGAGTTAGGCACCACACACTTGGATTCCAATAGGAAACCACCAGCAGTCAACATCATGACCTGCTTTTCCCACACAGTAATCAAGGTGAGGAATTGTTTTTTAGACACGAACTGCCAGAAGCACTGTTGACATTGCTCATACCACTGACACCTATATTGGACTGACAAACTTCCAAGCCACTTGCCAAAACTACTCCCTTTACCCCCATCACACAAGTGATTGCAGGGAAGCTACACAAACAACTTGGGCCCCAAATACTTTGAGGAAAACAATATAAAACTGGTGAGAAGTGAAGGGTTTGACCCCCACATGCACTGAAGTATACCTGGTCCATGATGCTGCTGAACCCACAGAACCAGCACCCCTGACTCCTGAGAGCCTGAAGAGACAACCTACAGCCAATAGTTATGGAAAAAACTCACCTCTCTGAGTTGAAAACTCCTCTGGAGATGCAATCCCTACTCAAAGCGGGCCTCATTTCAAAGGCAACAGGTTGTTTTTCCAAGTCAAAGACCCACACACCTGTTCACAGCCACACAGGTGTTTCTSAACAAGCACAAAGCAGGGATTGCAGTTCAAGAGCTGTGGCAAACACACAGCAAAAAGCCCTTACCTTACACAACTGAACAAGCTTACACAGTACACCTGAATATTACTAAACGCATATTCTTCATAATAAAAGAGGGGAATAACTCCAATCTCACAAGGCTCTGCTGCTGAAGCATCACCCTAATGCTGAAATTCACCCCACAGCCACAGCAGGGATCCCACCTTTCCCCGTCCCTTTCAAACACGGGCTCACCCCAGCACCGCTCCCGGCCCCACACCGGCAGCCTCGGCAGGTAGCGATGCCGGCRCTGCCCGGGCTGACATCCAGCCACAGCAGCAGCAGGAGCAGATAAGGCTGTTTGCATTTCCCATCGGCACATAGCTTCACACCAGCGGATGCTGCCCCGGAGGCCTCTGGCTGAGGCTCAARCAGAGCATCCCAAAGCACCGTGCCCGCTTTCCTCGGCATCCTGAGTGACAAAGGGATAGCCCCCAGACCTGCCGAGGGCCCACGGTGAAACCAGCGCCGGGAAGGCACAACCCGGCGGCCCCCACAGCCCGAGCACGGCCCCGGGCAGCGCCCGCCCGCCCCCGCCYAGCGCTCACCCAGGCGGCGCCCGCAACTGCTGGCCACGGCGGCGCGGAACCGGTCCATGTGGGTGTTACGCTTCGTGTCAGGCTCCCACATCACCTGCGACTCCATGATCTCGGGCTCCCGGGACATGGCGGCGGCAGGGGAGCGAGGCGAGCACGGTCCGTCCCGCGGGCAGCGACAAACCAGAATGAGCGCTGCCCCGCCGCGCCTCAGCGCTGACTGCGGCCCCTCCTCCGCGCGCACCCTTTAAGGCGCAGCGAACGCATCACGCCGTAACCTTCCGCCGCGGAGAAAAGTGCGGGGCGCCCCGCCCGCCGAGGGGGCGGTGGGGACCGGGGGGACAGCGGGGACACGGGGACAGCGGGGGATGGGCGGGGACGGGCGGCGGGGATGACCCGGGGAGTGCGGGCTGAACCCCTCCGGCTGCCCCCGGAGCGCGGCACGGCGCGGACGGTGCGGGATGAATGCGGGAGCGGCCGCGCCGGACAGGTCCCTGTCACCTCTAAAGGTCACCGGCGGCACCGGCTGGAACCATCGTCGCTGCGCGCTTTTCAGCGGATCTCCGCAAAATCACCGCCGCTCTGTTTGGTTTTTCTCCCCAGGGAGGCCTGAAGTGTGAACCAACAAGTGTGTTTCACCCAAAAATGAGGCAAAGAACGCGTCTCTTTGCCGATGCCTCGCCATCCCAGCTGCGCTTGTGTAACACTCCCAGCCTACACACCTTGCACCTTGGATTAAAACTTAATGTTACTGCTCTGCTTTCAAAATGTGAGCTCTACTGAAACGTGAATCTGCTACTGACCATTGAGATGTTGCAGCAGCCGATTTTAGCCAGGAATTGGTGGTTATAAAGCACTTAACAAGGTGAAATTCACTGCTAGACCATGGTCTTTAGAAGTCTTTTACAACCTAAATGATTCCACGATTCACGGTGTATCCATGCTTTTGCAACTTATTTTCAAGGTCATGATTTAGCTTCTAATTCATGAACGCCTCAAAAATGGCAATTTGATGATAAATTGTACAGGCATATTGCATATGAAAATAAAATCCATGTAGTAGATTGTATACTCGCTCTGTGTTTCACTGCGACTTTTGTGCYAGCRGAATACAACTACTTYAWTAAATGTGGAGGCCGTGAAAATGCRATTTAAACAAACCAGAATTTTTATTTGCCTAGAGAGAAACCTGATATCTGGTGTATAACTCTCCCCAAAGCCCGAGGGATTGGGGAAGGCTGAGCTGGAACGGGCACACATTATCTTGCCTGACGTGCCTCCCTGGCCTTGGCAGCGCTCGGGGGTCAGTGGAAGTGTGAAATCCATGGCTGGATTTCAGAGATAAGGGAGAAGGCAGGACAGCAGCTCCGGTGTCCACATCCCGAAGGGTTCAGTGGGCTGGGATCCGCAGTGGTGGGGGAATGTCCAGAGAATCCATCCTTCTGCAAGCTGCAAAAGAGATAACTTGTAGTGGGTGCCGCTTTTGGGTTGTGAAGGTGTTTCTGGCACTGGTAGAGGACAAAGGCAGGAGGGTTTTGCCTCCTGCCCCATCACATTGCTCCATTCACCCCACAATGATGAACATTCTGTCCTGCTCTGGGGACAGGGGTGAGCTTTGGGCCGGGTGTTGGACAGGTTGAAAATTACCCCTGAGCAAACCCCTGCTGCATGCCATCTATGGCTCCAGGGAYAGAACAAGAGGACAGAGGCTTAAGCTGTGCYAGRGGAGGTTTAGGTGGGACATCAGGAAGAATTTCTTCACAGAAAAGGCAATTAGATGTTTGAATGGACTTCCCAATGAAGTAGTGGAATCAGCGCCCGTGGAGGTGTTTAAGGAAAGGCTGGACGTGGCACTGAGCGCTCTGATCTGGTTACCAAGGTGGAGTTGGATCGCAAGCCGGACTCGATGCTCGCCGAAGCCTTTGCCAAGCGCAGCGGTGCCGTGACTCTGTCCCTCCGTGACTCCGTGACCCGCCCGCCGCCGCCGCCCCTCAGGGCCGGGCGGGCCCGCGCTGCGGACGGATCCCGCGCRGCGCACCGCGCCCGTGACGCCGCCGCCTCTGATTGGCTGCGGCGCGCCTGGCCCCACATCAGCCCAGAGCCCGCCGGKCCCGCGGGGGAGGAGCCGACGCCGGGCGGGACCAATGGGAGCGGAGCTTTCTCAAGGTCTTCTCCCTGCTGACCAATGAGCGGCCGGGTCTGGGGGAGGTGTGCCCAATCAGAGCAGCGCTCTCATGCGCTCGGGGGTCGCGCCGTGGTTCCCCTCAGCGCTGAGGCGATGCCCAAATTGAACGTTTTGGGTAAAAAAAACACAGAATAACTGAATCAATTCGGCTGGAAAAGACGTCTGAGATCATCGATTCCAACCCATGGCCCAACACYACGCTGTCAACCACACCATGGTACTGTCTCATGCAACATTTCTTTAAACACTTCCAGGGACTCATTCCTCCACCTTCCTGAGCAGCCCATTCTAATGTCTAAAACATCCCTTCTGTGAAGAGTTTCCTCCTAAAAGCAGCAGCAAAACAGTGCTTTCCACACTCAAAGCAATCTGTGCTCCTAAAAAGAAAATCTGTGCTCCCAAATCRCCTGAGAAGGGACACAAAAATCTTCTCAGTAAACTAAAAAAGGTGTCATTTTAAAAAGACTGACCCAATTAYAGCTCAGGGAGGAAGGAGCATGATGGATTTACTGATAAAACTGGGCTTTTAGGAAAGCCTGACAGCGCTTCTCAATTATTAGCAGCAGTTTTACTATCACCTCCTTACTTAGAGAGGTTTATGCATTAATGTTCCCTGCTTTCATCCCARTTTCCCCCTATCCAAACCAGTTTTTCCATCTTTCAAAAGTGACTTGGGAAATGTGGGAAGTAAAAGAAGGAAAAATTAAACAAACCTTTAATGAGAAAATGTGCATTAAGAGGACTGCAGTGACCACTGTAATTAGTTTGGACACTAGATTAGGATAGCTGGAGGAAAATAGCCTAAATAAGATTAACTGGAATTGTCCATTTTCCAATCTTTTTAAGCTTTATGGCTGCTAATATAATAGGTTAGAAATGAAATCATATTTTCTGCCTCAGATTAGATTAGGGGCTGTTCAAAAGATGTTTCAGAGCTGATGAACAGCAATAATGGGCTGATGGCACTACCCCTTTGTGGGCTCTGAGGTAACCTGGAGTCACCTGGAAGATTAAATTGATTGATGAAATTTCTGCATCTATGAGATAAAAGTTTTGTAATAATACCCCGTGGCGATCTCTGCAATACACAGAGGCCTGACCATGATCCATTGATCCAACAACTGGATTAGGAAATCTAAAGATTTTGGAAAGTTTTTTTAAAAAATCATATATACAGAGCATCGGCCAGCTGGTTAATGAGTCTGGATAAGAATAAGAAACTTCTGGCTCATCTGATGTCCATGACCTCTGAAACCTCTACATGGTATCAGCAGTACAAGTAACCAGAATCAGAATCAAAGGCATTTGCAGAAAAGGGGGAAAAAGAAAGGAAAAGGAAAGGGAAAAGGGGGGGAAAAAAAAAGAAGAAAATAAACAGTGACACATTGCAAGAAAAATCTCATGGGGAGGACATTAAGAAAAAAGGCCTAAAATGACAAATGGTTGTAAAGTAATCAGCTATGAMAGGTTGAGGCTGTGAGATGAAGTAAAGACAGAAAAATAAGGGGCTGAGTGAGGGTAGGAACTGGTCCACAGTGACATCAGCTGGCTTGCTTTAAGGCCATGCCACTTTTTTCRGCATAAAGATGATTTTAAAAGACAGAACCCTGTGACCTGCTAAAACTTAGACATCTAGAAGATCCCAGTTTTTTCTAAACACTGTTCAAGTTGTTGTTAAATCCCTATCTCTGAGTGAGGAAATARAGAAGCACACTCATTCTTCCTCTGTACAGTGAGCCCCTCATCAGAGGATTTTTCTAGAAACCTCCAGTTGTCCTCACTAAGAAGTTCAGTGTGGCTGAGATCAGTATTTCATGCCATGATGCAATGTATTCTTTGAGCAGATGCGATTTCATYTATTTAAACGAGGCGAGTGAAATACCACGTCATTTCATAAGAGCTGTGCATTTGGAAAGATAAATTTACCTGAAATAGACTCATTGAGACAGATCAGGAAATCAATTAAATACCAGGAAAGATTCCCAAATTATCCTGACCCCTGAGCGCAGACCTTTGAGAGCAGCCACCACCAAAGGCCTCTGGAACTCTGTGAAGAACAGATAAAACAGACATTTTTGAGAAGTGATTTTGAGGATATTCCACCATGGAAATTCACACAGAGAAACAGGAATGTTCCCAAATTCACAGAAACAAGACATATTGGACCATAAACAGCAGAGAGGGACCCAGAGAAGCAAACCAAAGAATTATACCAGGCACAGAAAACTCACGGCAGTTAATTATCATCATGGTTTTGAATTATGAGCTCTTTACATGCAAGAAATGCCCCAGAAGCTGACTTTAGTGTGTGCTCAGATTAAAAGCACAGCGTGGCACTGAGAGCAGATAACCATAAACCTCCTAAGAACTCAGAAATATCAGTTACCAACCCATTCTGGAAGAGGATGAGACTTCAGGCTATGCACAGCTATCAACACATCAGCAATTTCAGGGCCATCTTAAAGGAAAGCACTCTTTATAAATATATAAAACATCTATATCCTGCTGAAATCGAACAAGATCCTAAGTACCTTGCTGGATCTGGGCCCAGCCTTTGCAGGGCCAAATAGAAAATAATGTTGAAAGGTCTAGGCCGCTCTGCTAAATGTGAAAATAAGTGCTTTGGCCAGACTAAAACTGGGAAAAAGGCCATAGCAGAGATGTCTATATTCCAAATATCTACTCAGCTACAAGGCTTAAGGCTGAGCCACAAGGTTTAAACATCAAGAACATGGGGTATAAAATCAGAAAGAGATGTTTGAAGTTATTCCAGYGACTGGGAAAGCTAAAAGCTGTGCCCCTGACTCTGGAGGAGCTCCCCAGGAAGGGGCCACGAAAAGCAGAGATCTGCCCTGGAATTTTAGAGCAGAGGCCCTCAGTGGTGCAGAGGAATGGGCATGGGTTGCCCACACCTTCCCAAACTCRAAGAGAAGCTCTGGGGAGGATCTCRAAGTTACTGYTGGGCAATTTAGCAAATATTTGCTGCCCTAGGTCACGTCATGAATTGGTGCAGGATCTGTGCTACAGACCTGTGGATCTATTTTTATATCTCCATCATTGTGTTCCTGGATGAATCAGAATGTGCTCTGAAGGCAATAAAGTGCTTTTCTATCTCCTGGGGATTCTTACTTCACTCTACCAACAGCATGCTTGGGATTCATGACCCAGAAGGAGCTGATAAGATTGTCTAATTTACACTTCCCAGCTGTTTTTTTGTTAGCCTGGTTAGTCAGGAAAAATCAACACAAAACCTGTTGGAAGAGGGAGTTATACCATGAAACRTGCTGAATTTCAGCATGYACATCTGAGTCAGAGTTTCTCAAGRGTRAAGGGTATGAGCAYCCTTCAGAATCCCTCRATGTGAGGTTGACAGACTACTGGAAAGAGAAACGTCATTTTTTTTGACACAAAAATACTATATTTCCCTTGTCATTTAGGGACTGTGTCTAAGAATCTCCTCAGAGATTTCCTACCCATGTAGAAAAAGCAGCTCATTGTAGTTCTGTAAAAGGCTGTGATGAGTCTCCAGAGCCCAAAGAGCTGAATGATTTAAAAGCTCAATGGGAGAGGTTGGAGAGCCAAGGAAGCTGATCAGGAGTTGGGAACGGGCCCTGTGGCAAAGAAACCCGACAGCATCCAGGGCAGTGTTAGTAAGAACAAAGCCAGCAGCTCAAGGGACATGATTCATCCCCTGGCATTGGCACTGCCAAGACCACATCTGGAACAGAGTGCTCAGGTTTGTTTTTGGTGCTGGAAGACAGGAATTGCTGCTGGAGGAACAACAAAGAACCCAAGGGTGGTGACACAGGAACACATCTGGGTGKGTTTTCAATGTCTCCACAACCTTCCTGGGCAGCCTGTTCAGTGCTCTTCCAGCTTCAGCATACAGAGGATCTTCCTCATATTGGGGTGGAACTTCTTGCATTTCAATTTATGGCTTATTGCTCCTCATCCTGCTGCTGGGAAGCACTGAAAAGAGTTGGGCACCACTGAAAACAGTCTGGCACCATTCTCTTGGCACCCGCCTTTGAGATATTTATATGCATTAATGAGATCCCGTCTCAGTCTTTTCTTCTCCACGTTAAACAGGTCCAGCTCCCGCAGTCTGTCCTCATAAGARWGATGCTCCAGACCCCAAATCATCTCGGTGGCCTCCGTTGGACCCCGTCCAGCAGCTCGGTGTCTCTCTTGTGCGGAGGAGCTCAGAGCCGCACGCAGCACTGCAGACGGAGCCTCACTAAAGCGGCGCAGAGGGAGCGGATCAGCTCTAGCCGAACTGCCCGCGGTTATCTGGGCGGGCTGTGCCAAGCTCAGCGATAATTCCGTGATTTCCCCAAACCCGCGGCGCGGCGGGAGCCCCTCCTCTCCCCTCCCCGCTCCTCCCCGGCCCGATCGTTGGGAGCGCGGCCCGCGGGAGGCGCTGCGGCGGCGGCGGCGGGAGCGGCGGGGCGGCCATGGCGGCGGCGCGGCGGGTGCAGCTCCTGGGGCTGCTGCTGCTGCTGCTGCTGCTGCTGCTCGGAGCGGCGGGGCCCGGCGCTCGGGCCGCTCGGAGCCGCGGGGCCGACCGCCAGAACAGCCTCCGCCGCGCCGCCAGCGGCCTCTACCAGGGCGTCAGCGGCCTCTTCGGCGAGGACAACGTGCGGGCCCTGCAGAAGGTGAGGCGCCGGTTGCTGTTTCCCCCATCCCCCCGCCATCTCCCGCGCTTCCTCCGCTTCTTTTCGCTCGGCCGCGGGGTTCCGGCGGTGCGGGCGGCTCCCGGTGCTCCCCGGTGCGGGGYTCGCTGCTGGAGCGGCCGTGGCCTCGTCCCGATGCGAGCGAGGCGGGGAACGGCCGGATCGCTGCTTTGGGGAGATAAACGGGAGGCGAGGCTTGCAGAAAACTGGGGAAAATAGCAGCGAAACGGCTAAATGAAGGTTATTTTARGTGGGGGAGACGGCCAGGGCCGCTCGCTGTCGGTGAGGAGCCCTCCAGATGAAATCCGGTCTGGCTGCATCAGCAGAGCATCCTGTGCTTGTAGGGCCATAGGAACTTGCAGGAAATCGGGCGTGCGGGACATGTACATTCCTCTGTTCCTGCTTTCCTCAGGCCGCAGGAAGAAATAATAAATTCTATTGGATTGATCTCTGAGTACACCTGCGACATTTGTTTGTGATGCTGGGGACATCTCTCAGTTGCTTGATAAAACTAAATTTTTGGTTTGCTTTACCAGTTGTTGGTAATAGTGTTTTCTCTAAACTTCAGAACAACAGTAAAGTAAATAAAGTGCATTTTAAAATCCTATCAACATATACATTTACATGTCAAAATACCTACAATAAGGATAATTTCAATGTGTAAATTTATGATTTACAGAGTTAAAAGATTTACAGAATTACAATTTTTCCCTTGGGGACTACAAAATAATCTGCAATTCTTTCTTAATGAATTATGATTCTGCTCATGATGAATAAGCCTCAAAGTGTTATTTTAGGAATTGAGGATTTTTTTAATTTTCAATTTTATTTCTCAGTTTTTCTCAAGGTTGACAGAGAGGTTTGTGAATGGGGTGGATGTATTAATGGACACATTCTGGAGAATATGGACTGATTTGTTAGATGTTCTTGGAATTGATGGTAAGTGTGATGCCTGTTCACCCTTGAACTGTCTCAGCCTGTATCAGTGTTTACAAGCAAATGGGAAAACAATTGCATTTTATCATKCTGCTTAAACATCTGTCAGTGGTGTCTCTGCTTCACGTGGCTTTGATTTTCCTATTAGTATCTTCAAACAAGAAGACTGAACCCCRCCATTCCATTTCTGTATGTGTCTTTCTACAGGATGTGTATAGAATGAATTRCAAACCACTGTTGTGGTGTCATCATTAAATGGATTCACACAGCCAGGAACAGTGCAGGGAAATCAAGTAGGATTAGAGAAAGGAAAGATGCAATTGAGAGCCTTTAGAATGTGGATTTTACAAAGCAGGTTCTGTAGCTGCCAGAATGAGCTTTGACCTTAGGYTCTGCAGTGGTTTGTCTTTTAAAACCATTTAGCACCTGTACTAGAATTAATTCAGTTGAATCATTGGAGCTGAGCCAGTGATTTSAAGAAGGTTCATCCAGAAATGGATGAAGCAGCTTTACCCGTTACATTAGAAAACACAGCCACGACCCCACTTCTGTGTGGGTTTGACCCTTTGGAGCWGCGCTCGTGTTTTTCCCTGTGCCACCTTCAGCTCACACTCATTAACATTCTGTCCATTTTCCTTTGTTTTCCAGCCTCCAACCTGACTCATTATTTCAGCCCAGCAGCGATTGCCAACAACCCGACCCGCGCCCTCCTGCTGATCGGTGCCATTTTACTGGCCTATTGGTTTCTATCTCTCTTCCTCGGATTCTTCTTCTATCTCCTGCACATGCTGTTTGGCCGCTTCTTCTGGATCGCCAGGGTGGCCCTGTTCACCCTGTCATGTGTCTACATCCTGCAGAAATAYGAGGGTGACCCCGAGCACGCCGTGCTGCCGCTCTGCTTCGTCGTGGCCGTCTACTTCATGACGGGGCCCGTTGGATTTTACTGGAGAAGAAACAGCAACAGCAGCCTGGAGGAGAAGATGGACCACCTGGATAGTCAGATCAGACTGCTGAACATCCGCCTTTCCAGGGTGATTGAGAACCTGGACAGGGGCAGTGAGCAATAAACCGGCCCCTACAGACCACTGTACACCAGCTCCGGAGAATTCCTAAGCACTGTCTCATCCGAAGTTACAAAGCAACAAAAACATCACATGGTAAAAAGTGTGCAAAGTTATAACTTTTCATCATGTGTAAGACTAATTTATCTAGATTAAACACTCAGCCATTTAGACTTCTAGGAGAAAGAGAAGCATTTACAAAAATTCAGCTGTATATTCAGAGTTTTATCCAGTACTAGAATTTTCTCAGTAGATAAACGCTTACTTTTACAAGCATTTAAAAACGTCTTTTGTAAAGTTTTTATAAAAGCAAATTGAGTAGTCTTTCAGATATTGAAATTGAGTTAAACATATGCAAATTTGACACTTTAAAAGTTAAAAAGAAAAAAAAATATCTCAAGCTACCAAGCACTTCCATTGAGAAGTAACTGCTGTGGGTCCATATTTTTTCTTCAGAGTTGTGAATGTTTTTGTGTTTTTGTTGGCTTATTTCATTGCCTTGAAGTTGCCTTTCATAGAGTATCAGATGAGGAATTTTCTGGTATCCAGGCCAAAAAATTCACACCATAGCTTTTAACAGGAGGTGGGGAATGAGGGAGAAGGAAGATTTGAAGTCCTTAAATGCCAGTCCAGTGAGGAAGCGCACGTGTGGCATTTTACCATTGCACATCATCTCGAGAACTTTAATTTGTTAGTGTTTGGAAGGAAATCTGGTTTAATAAATTGGCACAGAAGGAAGATGTAGTGTGACAAATTGTCATTCATATCTGATCTGCACAGTAAAGCATTTAAAAAGCATAAGTGCATAGAGTAAACCATGATTTTTATTCTCAGGACCCACGTACTTTCTCAGAAAAGGCAGCAGTTAAAACACGTGCAGATGTATTGTTGCTTAAAGCTTTCTCAGGACCAATAAGCGGCAATAAATTATCTTCAGGAAGATCTGGATTTTTTTCTAAAATTACAATAGTTTTATAGGAGCTTTTTGCTTGAAGTCTGTGTCCTCATTAGGTTTTGGGGAAAGTGAGTCACCTTTAAGAGGAGGGTGTAGGAAACGGTTCTCTTTCAAAGCAGAGGAGCTTTGAAGCAATTTTATTTTGCAGGATTTCTGTATTTGTAACTTAGAACTAACGAGCCTGGTAGGGTATCACTGGCTGTGCAGGTTTACTGAAACACACTGAAACAAAGGTAACCTCAGGGAAGGAAGTCTGGAATGTGATTTAACCTGGAAACAATAWCCAAGGATACAGATGTGTGGAGGGAGGGGAAGCATCTGACCCCTGGTGATGAGCACAGTTCTGATACMGTGAGGGGTAGGATGGAGCACAGCTGAAGCACTCCATGCTCCAAAGGGTCCAAATGAACAACTCCACTAAAAAGCGCAACAAAAATTGGTCTGTGATGGGCCTGGCTACAAAGCAAGGGAACAAGAGGAGGAGGAGGAGTTCCCCAGGTGTGCCTGCCAGTGCCAGCTCTGGTGGGACAGGCTGCACCCCCTGAGCACAGCTCCTGTCCCACTGCGTAGAGCTTTCAGTGGATGTGATGCTTAACTGAATGTAACTGTGGGGCGAATTTATTTTTCTCTTTATGCTGAAGTTTAATGTTCTTAAAATGTGTGTGTTACTTGCCTAACCTCTTTGGGTCTGAATGTGACATTTCCATGGGGGTTATTTTTAAATCCATGTTAATGGCCTTTACTMTGAACGGTGATCACTTTGGTTCAACACGGTTGAAATTCATATGCACTTGGCACGGTTGGAATCYATTTTAATTTTTTATGTCACTTGTAAATCCCTCTGCACCCCATTTATCAASAAGTACACAGTTTAGAGTTGTTAAATAACCGGTTATCACAATTTAAAATCTTTCCTGTGAACAAATAGGGACTATAGCAACAAACAGTCCAACTTGCCAAGCTGAAAGTGGCAATTACAGTGTATTCCTTTTTCCAGCTCATTTTTCACAGTATTACAGAGTCTTCCCTGTCAACTCAGTTCTCCCTATTGTGCACAGAGGACTGGGCTAAAACACCAACCTGGCAATTAGGAATTGACTAGTAAAGCTTGTCAGGTCTCGATGTGTTTTGTCAAATTTGAGACCTGAGGACCAAAGTTTGCAAACTCAGCGGCTCCATCGCCTTCTTAGGATGATGTGCATGGGTCAGTTTGCATAGATTGTATTTTGTGTAATCCATATTTAACGTTGAAGTTGAAAGTACTGAATCATTTATATATTAAGAGTTGTCTATGATAAAGATTTCTTTAAAGTATTATATGAAAGTTAATTTGGGTTATAGTTTCTCCCTGTCTTGCCCTAATCAKTTATCTTAGTTTTGTAAAATCAGCCCTCCTATATTAATACTCCTGATTTTGATCACCCTGCTGCTTGAAAAATGGTATTTTTATATTTACTTGCATCCCATGTATAGCAAAACATTATGTGAAAAGCAGTATATATAAAATTGGGTATTTTTAATCAGTATTTTTCCCAGCACTCAGTTTTCACATTAGTCAAATTCAGAAGTAATGATTTTTTTAAAGCACAATCTAATCTTCAATATATATATATAAATATATACTTTAAAAATGCTCTGTATTTTTAAACATGCACTGTAGTGAAAGCGCTTTTGGAACATGAATGTGGTATTGTATTYAATCTCTTTCAACTTTTGTAAATACCTTTTACAAGTATTTTCCATACCGGGCCATCTAGTTWCTCCATGGAGGTTTTTGCTGTTTTTTAGAACCCGTGCTGGTGGTTC
>NW_026623609.1:58070-59053 GCF_030028575.1 Malurus melanocephalus
CCCCGGCCGCTGGAAGAACCATCACCTGCGTACACGGCTGCCGGCGCCGAGGATGGGCTGTGCGCTGCCCGGCATCGGGAACACCCGCGGCTCCGCAGGGATTTCACCCGCCCGCTTTAGGATGGGATCTTTGACACCACCGCAGCGCTGTGCCCGTTTCCAGACACTCTCCACGCCTGTAGATAACGGATGTGTCCTACAATGTGCGCTTCCCCAGTGGTTTTGGGTGTCAGTGCAGTGTACAAACCTGGTGTAGCTCAGTGCTGTGCTTTTAGCGCGTCCTTCACTTCGTGATTTGCTTCTCAAGACTCGTTGCATCGTCGGTGTGGAAAATAGACCAGTATCAACCTTAGCTCTTCGGTGGTGTGGAAGTGTTTAAGTGTGGTTTGCCTCACATACTGATCTGTATTTGGCAGCTAATGGCRTTGAGTGACCATGAGTTCTCTTTGTCTGGGTTGGAAAATAAAAGGTTTTATTGTATCCGCATGTATTTTAAACTTTTTGGATAATTCCATCGACCTGTGATGACAGCACATGTAAAAAACGATCTTTTCCTTTCAATCAGAAGTTATATTTGCTGTGGTAGCACTTGTTGTTGGCACTGATGGTAGTGAWTTCACATCCTGTTTTGTACATCAGGTTTCATGATTACAGTGTTTTAAGTTTGTACAAATGTTTATGTAAAAACGGTTTGGTCTGAAGAGATGCCGTGTGTTCACTTCTGATCCTAGACACATACGAGATCCTACTGATAATACTGTTAAGTAGTTACAAATGTACCAGACTTATTTTTTACAGAGCTTTACATGCCTTTATTTATTCCTTTATCGGACCATCCAAACCATGTACTCTGTAGTTCAGTATTTGTAGACCAGTTTCACAGATCAACTTATGGTATTGTGGCAAAGCTTCGAATAAATGTTTACTGAGACTTTGCACTGAGCAGCGAGTGCCTGGTGAGGCTGCGAGGGGTGGGGTGGGAT
>NW_026623609.1:59523-72083 GCF_030028575.1 Malurus melanocephalus
ATGGGATGGGATGGGATGGGATGGGATCCATGGGATGGGATCCATGGGATCCGTGGGATGGGATGGGATGGGATCCATGGGATGGGATGGGATGGGATGGGCGGGGCCAGACCCCGCTGTGCCGCCCCGCGCATGCGCACATCTTCTCTCTCGCCTCTTCTCGCGAGATCCCGCGGGCCCCGGAAGTGGCGGCAGCGGAGCCGCACGTGGGTCCGGCCCGGTTTGTGTGTTGGATATCGGTGTCGGTGTCGGATATCGGTGTCGGTGTCACCACTCGTGTGTCCCGTGTCGCATATCGTGTGTCGCCACTCGTGTGTCGCGTTGCTGTCACCGCCGCCATGGGCCGCGCCCGCCGCCGGCACAACTGGAAGGCGCGGCTGCCGCAGGGCCCCGCTCCGCCCGCCGCCGATCCGCCGGAGCTGCCGCTGGAGCTGGGAGGTGCGCGGGAYCGGGACCGGGACCCGGCGCGGCTCTGCCCGCCCGTTCTGTTCATTATCATCCATTATTGTGTTCATTATCGCCAGCTCGGGCTGGAGGGACCGCAGAGCTGCTGTCCTATCTTTGCTGTATTTGCGGTTGGCGTGCTGGTGTTGGGTCCTTGGTTAAACTCAGAGATCTTTCCCAGCCAAATTGATTCAGTGATTTTGTGATTTTTCAGACTTTGCTTTAACAGCCCTGTCAGAGCAGGTCCTGCCTTCAGCAATGATCCTYGTGGGTCCCTTCCAACTCAACATTCACTGGTTCCATTATTTATTAAAGTAACTCCTAAACATCCTTCTTAGGTTTAAGATTTGCTTTTTCAAACGTTACTTTTTTTTAAAAAAATCACGTTTGTTATTCTGTTTTTATTATTCAGAATTTAGAATGCAGTGTTTTATTGTTAAAATGTGAGGCAGGAGCTGGGGAGTCACCCCGGGTCACGCTGTGTCCTGTGCTGTCCCCTGACCCTGGGGAATTGAGTAAAAAGGCAAAAATTGCACAGTGCTGTTACATAAACGATGGTAAATCGCCCTCAGGGCTGCAGTAAGCTCAGGGTTATTGAATCCCCAGTTTCGTGGTCTTTTGCCCTTGCTGATATTGCAGATTTTTTTTTTTTTTTTGGCTGGGTGTGAGGGCTGTGTTTGTTTGAAACAGCTAAATCTGGCCTGGTGCTTGATAAGCCTGCTGAGCAGTGAGCTGAAAATAATCCACCTGGCACGGGGGAATAACCAAACACTTCCCTTCAGATGGAGCRACGCTGAAGGGGATTGACCAAAGCAATGCCCTGGTCCTGCCAGCAAAAAAAGCAAAGAAGAAGAAAGTCCCCTGTGTTGTGCAACAGCAGAAGAAACCCCTGAGCAAAAAACAGAAGAAAAACCTGCAGAAAGTCTTGGAGCAGAAGGAAAAGAAAAAACAGGTKCATTGCAGCTTCTGTGTTCTTTTAAACACTGGGTTTGTGTTGTTTTGAAATGAAATTTAAGTGATTTAATGTTARGTGGGTGATGATGGTGAGGGCACAGGGGACAGTCCAGGGGTTTCTGGGGCTGCTGTTCCTGCCCAAGCAGACAAGTGTGGTGAAATCAGTGACTTTATTACATTTTAAAAGCACTTCATGAAAGGGTTTGGATGAGCAGCTTTGGCCCAAACCTCCATGCACCCCTAACACTGCCTGTGAGCTCTTGTGAAATGCTCATTTCCAGTATGGAAACAGAGCTTTTCTGTCTTTGTAAAACCTTCCCAGGTAAATCCCTGTTCCTTCTGGTGCCTGAATGATGCTTTCACAAAGGAGCTGTGGTTTTGGATCAGTTTAGGGCTGACCTCCTGCCCGTGCCGTGTCCGTGTGAGGGAACTGAGGGGAGGCTCTGTTGCTCCAGACCTCATTGCAGAGTTTTAATCCAAACCCATTTTCTTTGCTGCTGTTTGAAGGGTGCAGCTGAGCTGCTCCTTGCACTGATGTCAARCCCCCATTTCTATTTTTGCTCTGCTACAACTGCCCAGCAGGATTTACCAGAGCACAGAGCACGCTCTGTAATGCTTGAGTGCAAATCCTGAAATGAAATGATTTCCTGGTCAAAACAAGCCCTGATTTGGATTGTTTTTCCCCCAACAGAGAGCTGAGCTGCTGAGCAAACTGAACGAGGTCCAAGCTCCTGAGGCAGAAATGAAACTCCTCTACACAACTTCCAAACTGGGCATCGGGGAGCGCATGTACCAGGCTAAAAGGTAAAATGATTTTGGGGTAGAACCCTTGCAGTTGATCTCTGTGTTTGAACAGAAACATTCTGAGCTTCTTTCCCTGGGTTTTTCTTCTTTTTGCTGCAAATGGGTTCTTCAGAATGGATGGAGTTAAATAATTTGCCATTTTTATCTGATAATGTGATGGTTATTTTCTTGTTTGATAGGATGTTAGCTAAAAGAACTTTAAGGGATGAGGTGGGTGACCTGTCTGCAGAGTTTTAGCAATTATTCTAAACTACAAAATTGGTGGATAAACATTTAACTTATATCAATATTTACTTCAAATAAACCTGTTTTTTCTTGTATTGGAAAACATCTRCTGATGTGATTCTTAGTGGCTAGATTAATCAAGAGTCTGAATTAAAGATGCCTTCAGAATAAATGAATAAACCCCGGGATAGGGCAGAATTAGATAGAAATCCAGGAGTTGGGCCATCTGAGGCTTTACCTGGCAAAGTCATGAAATCCTCCAGCAGTGGAAATCCTGTTTTTTGTGGCAGTCATGGCTGGTTTAAGGTGCCCAACCACAGTTCACATGTTTGTTTTGTTCCAGGGTGACCCAGGAGCCGAGGAGTGACGTCCCTGAGAAGATCAGGAGCATCGGCGGCGCCAACAAGAGAAGGCACAGCTCAGAATCGGAGCCTGAGGAGGAGCCCAGCAGCTCAGAGGAGGAGGAAGAGCAGAAAGCAGCCCCTGAGGAGCCCTCGGGCAGGGCTGTGAGCGCTGCTGCAGAGCCCCAGGGAGCAGAGGAGGAGGCAGGGGCTGACCCAGCGGGTCCCAAAACGCCGCTGCCCCCAGCAGTGCCCAGCACAGCTCTGTGCCAGCCTGCTGTGTTCATCCCCGTGGACAGGAGTGCTGAGGTGCAGGTGAGGAGCTGTGGGCAGGGAAAGRCTCCCCAAAGGGCTGGGGAAGGGTGGGTTCCATCAGCTGGGGGCTCTCAGGGCTCTTGTTCTAGCAGCGTGTGCTGAGCTTTAAACCTGTCTGCTCCAGCAGAAGGAAAGCTTAATTTGTTTTACAATTTAAGCATTTCTCTATAGTTTTACATGCAGAATCCATTAGCAGTCCTTTATTGTGCTTTGCTGGAAAATCTTGTGAARTCCCTCTTATCTCTCCATTTGCTGTATCTTACTCTGGATGGTTTTGTCCCATTTGGTGTAGGTAGGACATTGTAGAAACGGGAAAAATTCTCTGTGAGTCTGAGCACTCTGTGAAATGAGTTTTCCCTTCAAATGCTATATTAAGAAACTCGAGGGACTCTGAAGTTTCTCAGATTAAAGTGCAGGGCTGGCCATGTTCTTTGTGAGAAGCTGCTCTGATGGCTCTGGTTCTCAGATCTGCTGGTGTGGTTTTAACTGGTTTGGAGCTTTCCCAGAGTTCCTTTTTGTGGGTTTTACGGTCTGAGGAAGGTAACAGTTTAAAATCCTGGGGAAAACAAAAAAAAAAAGGAATGGGAAACAATGCAACTAAAATACATGTTTTGCACTGTTTAGGAAGCAAGGCTGAAGCTTCCAATCCTTGCTGAAGAGCAAGTGGTGATGGAAGCCATTAATGAGAATCCCATTGTGATCATTTGCGGGGAGACGGGAAGTGGGAAAACCACACAAGTGCCTCAGTTCCTGTATGAAGCTGGATATGCCAGGTAGGAACTGGATTTTAAATGGCAGCAAATGGAATTGCAGACACAAAAAACATTGTTTGGCMAGAACATTGCTGTGCTCCATGCATCTTAGATCAATCAATGCACGTAGAACAGGAGGGAGCCCCAAAACTTCCTCTTTGTGTTTTTCTTCCAACTAAGAGTGATGCTGTGTGATTGATGCCAACTTAAAGCCACTGTGCAGAAATGCTGTTGTCATTTTCCCCTTTTCCTGGTGCTCCTCTGTTTATGAAAGCAGCCCATCCTTTTCTCCCTCTGCAGTTCCAGCGGTGCCATTGGGATCACGGAGCCGCGGCGCGTGGCCGCAGTGTCCATGTCCCAGAGAGTTGCCAAGGAGATGAATCTGTCACACAGGTGAGCTCTCAGCGGGCTGGGGGATGGTTTTGGGGTGTTTTTTGTGTGTTTTTTGTGTGACATGAGCTCTCTGCTCCTCCCTGTGCTGTTTCCTGCACTCCCTGGTGTTTCCCTGCAGAGTGGTTTCCTATCAGATCCGCTACGAGGGGAAYGTCACAGATGAGACTCAGATCAAGTTCATGACAGATGGGGTGCTGCTCAAAGAGATTCAGAAGGTAGGTGGCTGTCCTCAGTTTATAAAAAGGGAAATGTTTTGTGTGTCTGTTGCCAACCTTTCAAATCAGAATTTTCGGCACCAGAGATTTATTTCATCTCTACCTTTGATATTCCTGCCTAAACCCTTACACATTAGATTATCTTGCTGTGTAAAATGAGAGTGCAAAGAGATTCTTGGCAGCCAGGCTGCTTTGTGGAGGTGAGCACATTAAAAACTGTGCTCAGATGTGCGAGAAATCCACAGATATGTGAGATGGGAGCAGTGTTTGTGTAGCTGTGGGGTGTCCTGACTCAGATATCCTCAGCTGGAGCTCCTGTGGTGAATTCTCTGTGTCCCCAGGATTTCCTGCTGTCCAAGTACAAAGTGATCATCATTGATGAAGCCCACGAGAGGAGCATGTACACGGATATCCTGATCGGCCTCTTGTCCCGCATCGTGCCCCTCCGGCACAAGGTGAGGGATTCTCTGTGATGGGGAGGGAATTCCATGGAAATCTGACAGAAACCTGAAATAACACTCAGAAACGTGAAATAACACTCAGACAGAAACATGGAATAACACTCAGACAGAAACCTGAAATAATACTCAGAAACGTGAAATAACACTCAGACAGAAATGTGAAACAACACTCAGAAATGTGAAATAACACTCAGACAGAAATGTGAAACAACACTCAGAAATGTGAAATAACACTCAGACAGAAATGTGAAATAACACTCAGACAAAAACGTGAAATAACACTCAGAGAGAAACGTGAAATAACACTCAGACAAAAATATGAAATAATGCTCAGTTAACACATTTGTCTTCCTGTGTGATTGAAAAAGCACAGAGCATACAAAAAAAAAAGGTAAATACAAATACCAATACCAACAGATGACTTTTCAGGCAAAAACCAGTTAATTTGAGATTTTGAGTGCCACAAGACACGTGTGGATAATTGAGTACCAGCAGGCTGGGGGGAGTGAGATGTTCATTGTTGGCAGCAGCAGGGTTTTTGTGGGGATGTGTGGGGCACGGGGTGATGTTGCCTTGAAAGGCCAGTTTTTAATAATGACATAGACACGGTTAAGGGGATAAAAAGGGTTTTACCTCGGTATTTGGGATCCCAGATGTACAACTTGATGGCAGAATGCACACCCGTGTACAGCACGGGTACAAGTTTTATAGGTTTCAGGAATTAGCATATCTATTTAGGATTCTTTAATAAGAAACTTAACAAATGCAGTAATGTCTCCTTATTTTAATGAATTTCTTCCTCAGATGAAGCTAGAGCTTAGTTTACACAAGATATTTTAGACAGAAGGCTTTATTCAAGGCTGGAGTCTCGGGTTTAAGATAGCACAGGGCACACTGACTCTTTCTTCAGGATGTTTGGTTTCTTTGCTTAGCAAAACACCTAAACTAAGCTGGAATATCAGTCTTCAAGAATTACAAGCATGTAAGCTAAGGAGTACAGGCGGATACATAGGGGGTACAGAAGTGTAAAAAGAAAAGCAAAAATCATSAGACATCAGTGCCAGGTTTGTGTCCCCACAGAAAGGGATGCCCCTGAAGCTGATCATCATGTCAGCCACGCTGCGGGTGGAGGATTTCACTGACAACACCAGGCTCTTCTCTGTCAAACCTCCYGTCATCCAGGTACTGTTCTGGGTCAGATGGAGCAGCTAAAACAGCAAGGGTGGCCTTTATAAAACCAGTTACAAAATAAAGGCACTCCTGTCCTTCCAGCTGCTGCTGAAATCTTTCATATATCCATTTAAAAACAGTCATTTTGTTCAGCTATTGTTTCTTCGGGGACTCGGTGTTTTTCTTTCCACTTTTATCAGAAAACCACCTTGGCAGGATCTGATTATCYTGAAAAACTCTTCAAGTTATGGTGSWGGAGAACTGGAAAGCCTCAGTGTGGGTTGATGATGTGAAAGTGAGAAAAGCTTTGGTTTCCAGCACGGTTTTGTGGTTTTCAGRGTGGAAAACACCAATAATTTCTGTGTGGCTCTGGTGTTTTGTAGGTCAGAGCTGACCAGAAACACAGGGTGAGCTTTTGTGGCTGTCCCCTGGAATAATGACAGCAAACAAACCCTTGCTTTGTGTTTCTGTGCAGGTGGATGCGAGGCAGTTCCCTGTGACTGTTCATTTTAACAAGAAAACCCCTCTGGATGATTACAGYGGGGAGTGCTTCAGGAAGGTGTGTAAAATCCATCGGATGCTGCCTGCAGGTGAGGGACCYTCACAGCTGAAAATCTCTCAAATTCCTCATCCTCAGCATGGCTGAAGTTTGTTGTGTTGTGAGGGTTTTTTATTTGTTTTATTGGGTGGGGATTTTTTGGTTGGTTCTGGTTTTTTTTTGTCGTTACTTGGTTTGGTTTTGGGGCTTTTTTTGTTGTTGTTTTTTTTGTTTTTGTTGTTGTTGGTTTTTTTGTTTTTGTTTTTTTTCTTTGTTTTATTTTGGAATGAGTTTTTTTTTTTCAAATTGAACATGGGACTGCACTGAGCTGTGTGTGCTTTTACAAAGAAGGTTTTTCTTGTGMAAACCACCCTTCAGTTCAATCACAGTTACACCAACAAACTTCTCGAGTTCCTCCTTGGTGCTGCACACCAGATTCAACTTGTCTTTCCTCAAGAATGAGATCTGAAGSTTTTAAATGAGAAATTGAGAGTGTTTCCTTCTCTTGCAGGTGGGATTTTGGTGTTTTTAACAGGCCAGGCAGAAGTTCACTCTCTTTGTAGGAGATTGAGGAAAGCCTTCCCATACCAAAAAAACAACACTGCAGGTAAAGCTATGGAAACTGTTAAACTTTGAATTTATCCCACTGAGAACTGAGCTTGCTTTGCATCTAAAATTATGAATTTTTATTTAAAAACCACAAAAAATAAGGTTTGGGGAGAGGGCTCATTGTGGGTGATGGTCACGACTGATGTTAAATTTATGAGTTTGGTAGGTTTTATGTGCATGATCCCTCCCTGTTCCCCTCTGCCTCCTCTGTGCTGTTTGCTCCTCACACTGTGACCCTCTGCATCCCCAGAAAGGTGGGAGTGGGACCAGACTGCTCCTTCTGCCTTTCCCAAGAGGAAAGCACACTCAGCTAAAAGCTGTCCCACTGGCTGGTTTTGTAGGAGGAGAGGATGACAGAGAAGACTCAGTGGAAGAAATGAGGAAATTTAAGAAATCGAGGAAGAGGAGGAAAGTTACGGTAATGTGTGATGGGTGGAATTGCTCCAGGAGGCAGGAGGGGCAGGAATCTCCCTGGGAATGCTGCTCCTGTGTAGCTGAGCTGCTCAGCAGCTCTTCCAGACTTGCATGAAGCTCTTTGAGCCCCCACATGTCCCCTCAGGAGTTCCAGTTGTACTGCCCACTCTGCTGAAATTTGGGATATTATGGGCAGGAGACTGATTTAAATTGAATACTGAGCACTCAAATTTAATGGAAAGGTGAGGGCTACCTCTCATCTCACCATCTGTTACCCAAAATTTGGGCTGATGCTTGTGTTGCCAAGGTGCTCCTGCACTTTGTTAGCAGGAGATGTTGATGTTCTGGGTGCACTGATGTTACAGACAAATCCCTCTGTCACCTTCAGGCCAACAGATCTGTGCAAAGTGCTGTTTGTACCCCCCTAAACGTGGTGTTGTCACCTCTCCTTTTTYCTCAGACCCTCCCCAAAATTGACCTGAGCAGTTACTCAGTGGTCCCAGCGGATGAAGGGGATGAAGACAGAGATGGTGACAGCGATGCTGAYGCTGCAGGCTCTGATCTTGACCTGGATTTAGGAGATGGAGACTCAGAAGAAGGTTTGGCACRTGTGAAAGGAAGAATCCTTCTCCCTGTGAAATGAGTGGTGTGAGTGGGTTGTCCTGTGCTGAGCAGAYCTTTTTGGGGGAAGGCTGTAAAGTTTTCCCAGCTCCAGCTTTGAGCCAATTGAACCAATCTGAGTAATTGAACCAATTTCTTCCTTATTTTCTATGAAGGGGTGTTGGTGGAGATGGTGTTGGGGCTAAGCTGGGAGTTGTAAGGAACAATGCTGGAAGTTGTAAGGAACATTACTGGTTTGTTTCCCCACAGATGAGAAATCAGATTCRTCCCTCCCACTGTTTGTGCTCCCGCTCTATTCCTTGCTGGCACCAGAGAAACAGGCCAAGGTAAAGGATTGATTTATTGTGATGAGCAGAAGATCCTACAGATCGGTGTGATCAGTGCTTGGAATCATAAATGAGCTGAAATTCCCATTTTGGACTCTTCCTCAGCTCGAGTGGCCCTGTGGGCAGTTTGGGGTGGGACTGAGACAGGCCTGGCTTGGGTTGTGGTGTCCCTAAAGTGCCACCTCAGCAGGCTGGGAGAGCTGGTCAGTGACAATCCTGCAGGATCTGAGAATCCATCCTGTGCCCCGTGGGGATCCTGCAGCCAAGAGCAGCTTGAACAGATCTCATGTGYCCTCCTTCTCTGGAGGTGACTGGACACAGCTCAGTGCTGCTGTGGGAGCCCCTGTGGTCACTTCTGAGGCCTGAYTGAGCTGGACAGAGAGCTCCAGAGCTGCACTCAGAGTTAAATCTCTGACTCTGGATTCCCCTTGAAGTTCCCCTTGCAGTGCCACATGTGCCACCATCCCTTCACAGCACTGCCTGTCCCTTGCCTGTCCCTTGTTGTCTTGAAAGGCCAGTTTGTAATAATGACACAGACATGGTTGAGGTGATAAAAAGGGTTTTACCTCGGTATTTGTGATCCCAGATGCACAACTTGATGGCAGAATGCACCCCCGTGTACAGCACAGATACAAGTTTTATAGGTTTCAGGAATTAGCATTTCTGTCTAGGATTCCCCAATAAGAAACTTCACAAATGCAGTAATGTCCCTCTATCCTAATGAATCCCTCCCCCAAATGAGATCAGAGCCCAGTTTACACAAGATGTTCTGGACAGAAGGCTTCCCCCAAGGCTGAGCTCGGGTTTAAGATAGCACAGGGCACACTGAGCCCTTCCTGAGGATGTTTGGTCTCTCTGCCCTGCAGAACTCCTAAACTGAGCTGGAATATCAGGAATTACAAGCATGTGGACTAAGGGGTACAGGCGGATGCATAGAGGGTACAGAAAGCATAAAAAGGAAAAGCAAAAATCATCAGGCATCACCCTCCACTGCTGGCACAGCCTCTACACTCCCCTCTGTCCCCTCTGTCCCCTGCAGGTGTTCCAGGCCCCTCCTGCTGGCACCAGGCTCTGCGTGGTGGCCACCAACGTGGCCGAAACGTCCCTCACCATCCCCGGCATCAAATACGTGGTGGACTGTGGCAAAGTCAAGAAACGTTTCTACGACAGAATCACGGGGGTCTCGTCCTTCAGGGTCACCTGGATATCCCAGGCCTCGGCCAACCAGAGGGCAGGCAGGGCCGGCCGCACCGAGCCAGGCCACTGCTACAGGTCAGCTGCTGCTGGACATGGCTGGGGACAAATGGGCCAGGGTGTGTCTGTGGGGATTGCCATTGTCCCTGTGTCACTGTCCCTTTCATGGGAGGGACAAATGGGCCAGGGTGTATCTGTGGGGATTGCCATTGTCCCTGTCCCATTGCCCCTTTTATGGGAGGGACAAACAGCCCAGGGTGTCACAGGGGATTTGCCATCGACCCTGTGCCACTGCCCCTTGAGGGACAAACAGGCCAGGGTGTGTCCATGGGGATTGCCATCATCCCTGTGCCACTGCCCATTCCACAGGAGGGACAAACAGCCCAGAGTGTGTCTGTGGGGATTGCCATTGTCCCTGTCCTAGTGCCACTTTCCTTAGAGGGACAAACGGGCCAGGGTGTGTCTGTGGGGATTGCCATTGTCCCTGTGCCACTGTCCCTTTCATGGGAGGGACAAATGGGCCAGGGTGTGTCTGTGGGGATTGCCATCGACCCTGTGCCACTGCTGCTTCCACAGGAGGGACAAACAGCCCAGGGTGTCACAGGGAATTGCCATCATCCCTGTCCCACTGCCTATTCCACAGGAGGGACAAACAGCCCAGGGTGTCACAGGGGATTTGCCATCATCCCTGTCCCACTGCCCCTTTCACAGGAGGGACAAACACCCCAGGGTGTGTCCGTGGGGATTGCCATCATCCCTGTCCCATTGCCCATTCCACAGAAGAGACAAACAGCCCAGGGTGTCACAGGGAATTTACCATCATCCCCATCCCACTGTCCCTTCCCCATGCTGCTGGAAATGCTTTGGGGTCGCCCTGAATCCCTTGGGAGAGGTGAAGCCAAATGTGCGCTGTCACTGGAGATGTTGGTTTGGGTTTGGGGCCTTTCTCGTGCTGAAAACTCTGATTTTTTCATGGCTGGATTAGATTTCACCATGGCCAGATGGATTTCACCATGGCCAGATGGATTTCACCATGGCCAGATGGATTTAACTCCAAGCCAAATTTAACTTGTTGTGAATAAGGCAATGCCCCAACCATGTAAATAATGATCTGGTTCTGGAAATGCTATCCGCTGCTGCCTTTTTTTTTAATCCCTTGCTAATTTTTTGTGCATATCTTTTGAGTTAAAATTTTTTTTAAGAATCTAAACAGCGCTTCTGGTCTGGTAGGTTATACTCTTCAGCAGTKTTCATGGACTTTGAGAAATTTTCTGCTCCAGAAATAACAAAGCGACCRGTGGAAGACTTGATTCTGCAGATGAAGGCATTAAATATAGAAAAGGTGAGTTGGGAAGGGCTTTGTGCTGCARCAGCCTTTAAAGTGGTTGCCCTTAGGAGCCAGAAACAAACAGAAATGTCTTTTRTTGTCATTGCCTGTGGTAGAAATTAAGATTCTGAGACTCCATTTTGGTTCTGCAAATTGCAGAAGCTGCTCTGAATTCCACTAGGCCTTAACAGACGTGTTTGTTCAGGCAGTGAATGCTTTCTTATATTCTTAGATGTTAAAAAAAAGCCCTGTCGGAACAGGGGCTGTGTTTTGGAGATGCTGGAGCAGTTTCAGAAAGCACAGCACTTAAATTTAGAGCTGAAAGCAGCCTGCCCTAAGGCGGTGCCCGCAGTCCGTGGCAGCGATTCTGATATTCCTGTTTTTGTTCCGAGCGTTTCCTGCCATTCTGTGTCCTTTCCTTTCGCTCCTGCCAAACATCCCAAGTGTTTTCTTTGGTTCACACGAGCAGAGGGGAGGGTTTCACTCCCCTGCASAGCCTCTTGCTGCTGTTTAGCAGCRGGAGCTGTGTCAGGGCTGCACTGAGGGGTTTTTCTCYTGTTTCCCCAGGTTATCAACTTCCCATTCCCAACTCCACCTCCCACGGAAGCRCTGGCAGCAGCTGAGGAGCTGCTGATAGCCCTGGGAGCCTTGAAGGAGCCCCCCATGACAGGAAGGTAATGTCTGTGGTGCTCAGTGATTYCCTGCTCTGTTGAGCCTGTGCTCTCCCCACTCAGCCCTCACATCCAAAAATGTGCTTTGGTGCTCAAACTGCCATCATTTCAGCCTCTGGTTCCCCTCTGGGTGTGTTTGGGCAGGGAAGGACTGGGAATGTTCCATGCAGGGCTGGTGGGAGCTGCTGCAGGAAGAGGAGTCTTCCCCTGACCTTGAGAAAAATCAAATTAAATGTGCTGCCAAAACCAGGAGCACAAAGGTATTCTAATTCAAACTTATTTCATTACATGGCATTTTTTTCTGCTCCCCCAGGCTGAACCAGCAGCTAGCAGCCAAGCTGAGCTGCCCCATCAGTCCCCTGGGCAGAGTGATGGCCACTTTTCCCGTGGCTCCTCGCTACGCAAAGATGCTGGCACTGAGCAGGCAGCAGGACTGCCTGCCCTACAGCATCACCATCGTGTCTGCCATGACCGTCAGGGAGCTCTTTGAGGAGTTTGACAGGTGGGTGCCTGGGCYTGAGGGGCTCCTGGCAGGCTGTGCCCCTGTGCCACTGCTGCCCCCCATCCTGTGCCCCTCTGGGTGTGAGCACAGCACTCACTGACACCRTTCCTGTTTCTTTCAGGCCTGCAGTGAGTGAGGCAGAGGCAGCTCAGCTGAAGGGCAAGAGGGCGAGGTTTTTACAGATGCAGAAGGTGTGGGCTGGGCAGGGGCCCATGCAGAAGCTGGGGGACCTCATGGTGATGTTAGGTACCGACCCCAATTCCCTGTGCTGTTCTCATCCTGTC
>NW_026623609.1:72641-102512 GCF_030028575.1 Malurus melanocephalus
GTGGGAGCTGTGAATTCACACAGTGACTGTGACAGTGCTGGTTTCACTGGGAGCACTGATCCTCTCCTGTCTGTCCTCTCCAGGAGCAGTGGGTGCCTGTGAATACTCTGGGTGCACCCGTGAGTTCTGTGAGGAGAACGGGCTCCGCTACAAAGCCATGCTGGAGATCCGGCGCCTGAGAGGACAGCTGACCACAGCAGGTCAGCAGGGTTTGGGGGGAATTGCTGTGATTGTTCTGTTTTGGGGGATGATGCACCAACAGAGCTGGTTTGGGGTCCTGCTGAGTCTCCTCTCCCCTGTTTCTCCCCGCAGTGAACTCGGTGTGCACGGACGCCGGGCTCTATGTTGACCCGAAGATGCAGCCCCCAACAGAAGCTCAGGTGACCTGCCTGAGGCAGATTGTGCTGGCAGGGCTGGGGGACCACCTTGCCCGCAGGGTTCAGGCTGAGGAGCTCCTGGATGACAAGTGGAAAAATGCCTACAAGGTAAAACAGCTCAACTGGACTCGATTCCTCCTCCCCTGCATGGCACAAAGGTGCTCCTGTGCAAGCCCAGGTTTCTGGCTGGGTGCTCTATGAAATTTAAGTTTGCAGCGTTGCAATTTCCTGGTGTTCATGTAGGAAATGGTTTAAAAGAGCTGAGAAATACCATTAGTTCATCGTGTAAAGTGCTTAATGTCTCCAGAGAAGGTGAAGCAGAAAATGCTGGAGTCATTAAAAACCTCCATCAYTTAAGGAGACTTTATAAATGTACATCTGTACATGAGATGCAATGAAAAATTGAATTTTCAGTAACTTGTCTTCAATCTTTGTGCCTTCTTGCAGACTACCCTCCTGGAGGACCCAGTGTTCATCCACCCCAGCTCAGTCCTGTTCAAAGAGCTCCCAGAGTTTGTGGTGTACCAAGAAATTGTTGAGACTACAAAGCTCTACATGAAAGGTGAGTGCTGTGGGCCAGCTTGGGCTGCAGCCCTGGTGAGGAGCTCAGAAATGCCTCAGCTGAGTGCTCTCCTCACAGGCTGTGGCTCCTGGGATTTGGATCCTTAAGGCTTTCTAGSTCTGGATCAGGAGGTGAATTGTCCTGGTTTTTTTTATTTGTCTGGCAGAATGGCTGGAGCAAAGCTCAGCTGCTGAAATGGCTGCTTTGCCCCAGCTCTGCTGGTCTCTCAACTGGTTTTTTACCCCATGAAAAGGTTGATTTGACAAATGAAACCCAAATCTGTGGAGATGAGCCCCTGCCCGTGCCCTGTGCCTGTRGGGCTGCCCACAGTGAGTCGTGGCCCTTACAGCAAACTGCTCTCTGTTGTGTTTGCCCTGCTCAGGTGTGTCTGCAGTGGAACCCGAGTGGATTCCTGCCCTGCTGCCACCCTACTGCCACTTTGGGAAGCCTCTGGAAAACCCTCCTCCATCCTACTGCCCTCAGAGGGGCCGAGTTCGCTGTCACAGGCCCAGTGTCTTCTGTGAGTGTTTAAATTCTGTGCTCTGTGGCTCCTGTGGTGCTGCTTTCACAATATTGTCACAGCCCCAGCAAGGTCAGGCTCTGCCTGGGCTGTGCAGAGAGCTCAGCAGTGGTTTGAGCATCTCCCTGGGGTTTGTAGCATTCAAATATCAGTATTTTCCCATTGAAATGGGTGTTTTGTGGAGCTCCTTGCTCACCCTGTGAAGGCTGGATGCTGGTGGCAGTGTCCTCCCCGTGTCCCTTGGCACCTGTGCTATCACATCGCTCTGATCCTGGTGTGATTTTTGTTTCCAGACCGTGTAGGGTGGCAGCTCCCTGCTGTGGAAGTCGATTACCCTGAAGGAATTGATCGTTACAAACTCTTTGCCAGGTTCCTGCTGGAAGGAAAGGTGGGTGTGTTCTGGCTGCATCACTTCTTTGATGTTAAAAATCAAATTTTTGGAAGAGTTGAGCTCTGGGGCTTCTTTATTTCTGCATCTGCCTGCTCCTCATAACTTGCTGGTGGATGGATGGAAGAGTTTATTGTGKTKRWKRRGKKGGAAGGTGTCTTTAACACATTAAAAAGCATGAAARATCAGTATTTCAGTGAAAGAGACCCACAAAATTAAGCTTTTACAAAGGAAAAAAGCCATAGCTCATTTTTTTGTCCATCCTGAGACAGAAGAATTRTCTGACAGGACAGTCAGGACAAGATTGGACTAGGAGGAAGATGATAATGGAAAATATGACATGAAAATTTACAGTACTACAAGTTCATTGATGGTTGCTACCACAGAACAATTCATTTACCTTATTCATTATATTCTTATAACAAATCTTGCAGGTCATTGAAAAGCTGAGTTCCTACAGCCAGTGCCTGCTGTCCAGCCCCCTCATAATGCTCAAGACGTGGTCCAAGTAAGTTGTTAAAAACAAACCCCAGGTCGTTGTCTCCACCAAACACTTTTCCTTTCTAAATTAAAAAAAAAAATTCAATGCTGGGAAGGATGTTGTAGATAAGTGACCTTGGCTGTAACTGCAGGGTGAGGAAAATGCTTTAGCACTTCACTAAACTGTGCTAATGAAYGTTGTTTTATTGCACCATTTCACTGATTCAGACTCCAGCCCAGGACAGAAGCCCTCCTGCAGGCTCTGGTTAAAGAAAATTGTGATAATCGTGACGCTTTGCTGGCTGCATGGAGGAAAAATCCYAAATGTAAGTGTTCTGCTTGCCTAATTATCAGTCTTATCAGTGGAGTACCTCGAGAGCTATTGAATTATAATTTTAAAAATGGACTATTTCACTTGTTAAGCTCCAAATATTTCCCATTTTCTTACCAGAAGCCCTTGTGACAAGGGCACATTCTTGTGTCACAAGAACCAGCGTTAAGTGAAAAATGACAGAAAGCACTTCAGAAAGCAACATTAATTTGTACTTTAAGATTATTTTTTCTGCAGTTCTAACTACAGTTAAAATGTATTAGASTGTGGTGGTACTGTCCATGGATATGGGAATTTTTTTTTTTGCAGGTAAAATGGATTTTGTTCAATAGTTGGTACCAGATTATAGGAATTTCTTTATAGAAGCAGCAGCCAAGTGCTGCGGTTCTGGCTCACAGGAATTCCTGTGGATGCTGTTCCAAGCTCCAGCACCATCCCAGCAGTGAAAGGCTGTGGGGTGATCCCACAGGAGCTCTTTTTTCAAGCCAAACTGTGTGATTGTTCCATTTCCCTTGCAGATCTGCTCTCAGCCTATCGCCAGTGGGTCCCCGAGGCCATGCACCAGGACCTGGCCCTGAATTGGCCACCAGTAGCCGTGTGACCCTTGGTGTGGATGGAYTCCTGTTCTCCCAGATGTTTGGAGCTTTCCAAGGGTTTCCTTGGAAGTCTAAAACAGCTGAACTCACCAGCTGTAACCATACCTTTTTGTAAGCAAACCAGGTGTTGTCCTGCCACCTGTTTGGCTGGTATTTCATAATATTAATATTTGGATAATTTTATCCATTGTATTTTACAGATTTTTTTTTTTTTTTTACCTGAAGTTTGTCTTTGGACTATATTAGTCGTATGAACTGTAATAAATATGTAAAGTTCTTGGTCTGGATGGGAGAAATGTTTGCTGTGTGGGATGCAATGAGTAGAATTTCAGAATTTCAAAACCCAGACTTGTGCAGACACTTCCTCACGTGTGGCAGCAGGTTCAGATGCAGACAGAACCTTTGCTGGTGGGCTGGGGCAGCAGGTCAGGACAGGAAGCACAAGAGTGAGGAAACTTGTGGGTTGAGATGGGAATGGTTTAATTAGTGAAGGGAAGAAGCTTGAGTTTATGTTCCCTTTCACCTGATCTTTCTGAGTCTTGGTAAACTCTCTGTGCTCATGGGCTGCTGCCTGTGMCACTGCTGCAGGAGAAGGYGCAGACAGGGACYCTYCTGTYCCCRTGTTGTGAAGGAAATTGGAGCAGCCCAACCACAGAACAGGCTGGATGTGTGTCCATTATCCCACTGCTCCCATGTGCTTCAGGAGCAAGACCAGGACACCAGAAAAAAAATTTAAAATAGATTAAAAATATATTAATTTGATGAAACAGCAACTTCAGATTTCGAGCCAGAAGGAAAGAAGCTGCTTGCTCTGTGTGTGTCAGTGCAATGCCACAGCCCTGCAGTTTTTGGGGAGATCCCAGGCASGAGGGTGCTGGGGGCTCCTGGCAGGGCCCCTTTCTTTTACAGCAATTGCAGCCAAACTCTGCAAAGTGCTGATGGGAAGGAAGAAAACAGGCACTTTATGAATGGATTAGGGAATTGTGGCTCCTCGAGAAAATGGAGCAAAAGGAATTACCGGCTTCGCGGCGCAGGGGCAAAGGAAAAAAAAAAAAAAAAAAGTGGAGATGCCGGGGATTGAACCCGGGGCCTCATACATGCAAAGCATGCGCTCTACCACTGAGCTACATCCCCTTGTTGGAAATTGCTAACCCCACAGCCAATACACTGATGGTATGAGCCTCAGGCCGGCTCCGGYGGTGACACTRYGGTGACATCGCGGTCACCCCGCAYCTCCTCCGGCCCGGACAGCCCCSCGCTGGGTCCYGGTGGCGGCAGCGCCCAAAGGAGCGGAGCGGAACGGGGACAGCGGCACCGGGGGCGGGACCGCAGCCTCGTAGTGCAAGGCGAGAGAATACCGTCTGTGCCCGTCCTCGTTAGTATAGTGGTGAGTATCCCCGCCTGTCACGCGGGAGACCGGGGTTCGATTCCCCGACGGGGAGGACCAATAACTTTTGTCACCGCTTACCATTTTTTTTGTGGACGACCCATGCAGGGTTTTGTCTGTGACGCGGCTGTGGAACCCCGAGCCAGARCGGCGGCGCAAGGCCGGAGAAGCCGCGTTTTGTGCCGGGGAGGGGATCTGGCCTGCCGCTATCCCTGGTGTGCGTGCGGAGCGCCCCGCTGGAGTGGAAGGAAGGGTTGGGCTGCTCCAATTTCCTTCACAACACGGGGACAGAAGGGTCCCTGTCTGCACCTTTTCCTGCACCTTCACACTGAGGAAAGTGTGAAGCCCTGGACGCCCCAAGAATCGCGCACCGGGACCCGCGGGGGAGGGCGAGCAGCGGCACACAGGGGCGCGGGGCGGGGTCGTATCCACGGCCAGCGAGGGCGCTCTCACCCGCCGAAATAGCTCAGTTGGGAGAGCGTTAGACTGAAGATCTAAAGGTCCCTGGTTCGATCCCGGGTTTCGGCAGAAAGGGTTTCTCTTTTTGTTTTTTTCCGTTTACCGTCAGGATGGTTTCTTTTTGTCACCGAGCGGAGAAGGCGGGGCCGCTGTCCATGAGCCGGTGTCAACGCAAGCGCCCGCGCGTGTGGGAGTTTTGTACCAGGAACCGCTTCCCGAAAGATGGTGGCGATGGAACGAGTCCGGCGGCGCCCCTTCGGGCATGACCTAGCCCGCGAAGGAGCGATGCCAAGCCGTCCTCGTTAGTATAGTGGTGAGTATCCCCGCCTGTCACGCGGGAGACCGGGGTTCGATTCCCCGACGGGGAGGTTACYKAYCTTTTTGGTTTWTTTTYTTAAATTTTTTTCTCCCCGCACGGATTTCTCCGATTTGCGACGGATCAAGAACATTCCGTTTTGTGTGTGCGTGAACCAGCGCGTTCCTGTYTTCCTAAGGGCTGCCTGAAGCTCCCACCAGGCTCTGTACCGTGCAGAGTACAGCCCACCCGGGCTGGCGGGGCCCCGGTGCGGTCCCTCCGTTCGCCATCCCCTGTACCGGGGCCACCGGAGCGGAGTCGTGGCCGGCGGGCAGGGTCTGCAGGACGGGCAGGGGGATGTAGCTCAGCGGTAGAGCGCATGCTTTGCATGTATGAGGTCCCGGGTTCAATCCCCGGCATCTCCATATGGATACTGCTCTTTTTCCTGTCTCTGCTGATGTTTTATCCAGTTAAAAGTCACCACGTCCCGTTAAACAGCAACAAACTGACTGTGCAGGCGAAATGGGTTCATGGTGGCACTTCCCCACGGGGCAAAATGGACATGTTTTCTCCATTTAGTTCTCAGCCTTTGCAAGCACACGTGGCTTTTGTGTCCCATTCACACTCTAAGGGACAGATGCAAGAGGCCCAAAAAGGATGAAGCACCAAACCCMAAAATGCAGGGAGACAGCGGCCGCTCATCCCAGCCTGACACTGCCACATCCCACAGCCTGGCTGAGCTGGTGACATGCAGCCACAGATCAGGGGCTGTGCTCCACATTCCCAGAGCCAAAAGGGAAGGACAAAATTCAGGAYACCACAGCTGACAGCACTCCCTGGCTCTGCAGTACCCATTCTTCTCTGCTGTCCTGCTCAGCCCCTTGGCAGCGTGAACAGCTTGGGATGAGCTCTCAGGGAAACAACCTCCCTGCTTTGATCTCCTCAGGTTGGCTGGGCCCATGGGGAATCTCTGTGGAACTGGGAGMGTTGAGAATTATGGCACAGTTGAGAGGTTTGGCCCAGAGAGACCAAAGCCCACGCAGAGCCTGAAACAGCTTTGATCTACACRGCTCAGTGGCAGCTGTTCTATCTCACTGCTCGGTTACCAACAGCAGCACTGACAAATGCAAAGTGACATTTCCTGCCACAGGGGCYGAAAAGCTCCTTGTGCTATTTATTTACTCATCTTACTTCCAGTTGTTATTTTGAGCCAATGTTTGGTAAGTGTGAAGATCCCTGTCATAAATTACTCCCTGGATAYTCCTGGCAGCTGTACATCTGCAATGTGCCCTGCACATGAATTTGAGACAGTCTGTAGTAACAGGCATGAACTAACAGAATTTTTGTCACAAAATGCCTTCCCATGTGCCTTTTTGATAATTTTCTGACCAGTCCTATGTGCTCACCTTGTAACTAAAACAAGCTTGAACCGAATGCCACTGCCTTTCTTGCAGACAAAGCTGCGTTCTGTTCTCAGCTGTGCACGGGAATTGCTGTGCAGTCTGAGTAGGATGGTGCAGGAGCTCACTGAGTGCAGCAGAGGTCTATCAGAAGGTGCTCTGTGAGAACAGAGTAAGAAACAGGCACTATTATTACTACAATTACTATTATTTCTCACTGATTTTACCCCTGACTTGTAAACTCCACTACAGCTCAGATGCATGCTCCACTTTATGTGTGCACATACATAYGCACACTCATTGACTATATCGCAAGCAGACCAACTGCAGGACTTGATCTCTTTATCCACCAGGCCTTTGTCCCTCACATCCCCTCTTCAGGCTCCCTGATGCCCATCCCCAGGCAGTTCCCTGTTCCTGGAGTGGCCCCTGCCCTTTTCCCTGCTCCAACCTCAGCAGGTGCCCCATTATCACCACAGCAGATGGACACCTTCCCTGGCCTGTCCCTTGTCCCAAGGCCGTGATGCCACTGAGGGTGTGGCATAAACCCGTTCCACCTGTGCCTGTCCCAGAGGAGTTTTGCCAGATGGGTGATACACACCCACCACATCGGAGGCTTCTCACACAGAAATATCACTCCAGGCGTCCCTGAGAATAAAGCAACGAGTGCTCTCCCTCAGGAACCTCCTCACGCTGTGGCAACGGGCAGAGCCGACCCTCTGACCGACGGGTGGAAGCCAAAGAGGTGTTTTTCAAACAGGGGCGCAAGTGCAAGGTTTAAACACCTGAATATAACGAAAGGCTCTGACAGAAGCTTTAGATATGATTCCATTCCAAGCTGAGCTCGCTGAGSCGCACCAGCCACGGCCCCGCTCCGGTGAGTCCAGGCCGGGCTTTGCCGCCGCTCGCCGTCCCGCGCGCGCCAGCCTCAACACAGCCGCGCGCGGCACCGATCCCTCCGCGCCGCCCCCCCCCTCACCCACGCAGGAGAGCGGCGGCGCGCGGCGCGAGGAAAATAGTGCGCAGCGGAGTGATTCGATCGCGGGGGCGGGGCGCCAGAGGCCATATAAGCACCGAGCGGGGGGATGTGTGGCGCAGTTGGTCCTGGGTGAGGCTTGTAGTGTCGGCTTGGCCGAGCGGCGCCGCGGTGAGAGCTCGGCGGGGGGAGCCACTTAGAGAGGCGGCGAGAGCGCCTAGAGGCGTTCTGGGCGTCCGGGCGGGAGGGGARGGGTGGGGTGYGTGCGCTGAGGAGGAAGGGGTTGCGGCTGGGGGCGATGGCAGACAGTGATGGCGGGCCGAGGGCCGCGACGTTGCCCTTCCCTTCAACGGCAGCATCGCGAGGCGGCGGCGGGGAAGGGCGGGATGGGCGAGCGGCCACTGGCAAAATGGCGATGGCGCAGGCGCAGCTGCGCCTCAAGATGGTGGCGAGCGCGCGCCTCAGGCGGGAAGGGGAAGCGGGTGGGGCCCCGGCCCTCAGTGTGATGGGCGGGGCTATAACTGTGACGTCACGGACGGGGAACTCAGGGAAGGGGAACAGTCACTAAAGCACCGTGGGTTTTCCCTGTTCCAGGGAAAAATGCAGATCTTCGTTAAGACCCTGACGGGCAAGACCATCACCCTTGAGGTCGAGCCCAGCGACACCATCGAGAATGTCAAGGCCAAGATCCAGGAYAAGGAAGGCATCCCTCCTGATCAGCAGAGGCTGATTTTCGCTGGCAAGCAGCTGGAAGATGGTCGTACCCTGTCCGACTACAACATCCAGAAAGAATCYACTCTGCACTTGGTGCTGCGTCTGCGTGGTGGGATGCAGATCTTTGTSAAGACCCTGACTGGCAAGACCATCACCCTTGAGGTCGAGCCCAGTGACACCATTGAGAATGTCAAAGCCAAGATCCAAGACAAGGAGGGCATTCCTCCTGACCAGCAGAGGYTGATCTTTGCTGGCAAGCAGCTGGAAGATGGTCGTACCCTGTCTGACTACAATATCCAGAAAGAATCTACTCTGCATCTCGTGCTGCGTCTGCGTGGTGGGATGCAGATYTTTGTCAAGACCCTGACTGGCAAGACCATCACTTTGGAAGTTGAACCCAGTGAYACCATTGAGAATGTCAAGGCCAAGATCCAGGATAAGGAGGGCATTCCTCCCGACCAGCAGAGGCTGATCTTTGCTGGCAAGCAGCTGGAAGATGGTCGTACCCTGTCTGACTACAACATTCAGAAAGAGTCAACTCTGCACCTTGTCCTGCGCCTGCGGGGTGGTAACTGAACCAGCAGGTTGTTGGTTCCAAATAAAAGGTTCCCTGCACTTGTTCATTCCAATAAAGCTGTTGCATCCACAAAAGTTTTTGTCCCAAGTTATGTGAACAGTTCGTGACATTGCCAGCTCTCTAATAAACAATAATTATGTAGTTTCCACAGACAGGAGTTGCAAAACTGCCTTATGCAAGGCTTCCACATGCCTGGTGGTTGTAGATAATCCCTCAGCTATGGTTTTCCTGGGGGTGTTGTTCCGATACCTGGCTGCAGCTCAATGTCCGCCTGCAGATGTTGTGCAGCTGTGGGCATTGTGTCAACATGGATATGAAACAGGAAACTCTAGATGCTCCTGAGGAAGGCTTTGAAACAGCTTTTGGTTGCCCAGCAACTATCAGGTCCTGCCCTTGTTTTGGGATTAATGGAGAAACAGCAGAAGGGAGATGCTGCATATCTGTCACAGGGGTAGCACGATGTCACTGCTGGTCCTGCAGCCCTTGGGCTTGAAAAGTGAGGTGGTAGGAATAAATCTCATCAGTTACGGGGTGGACTTGTTTTTTGCCAAGCTTAATTGCATTAAGCAAGCAGTAATTTCAGATGTACTTACTGGAAATCTGGAATGTGCTTCATTCCAGCTGTGCCCMGAGTGGAAATGCACTGTTGAACGATGTGTCACAGAACAGTTCTGTGTGCTGTAGAAACCCTGGAAAGGGGAAGTTTGCACTGAGGAATTTGGTGGAGGTTGCATAACTCTGATGAAGAGTTAACCATGGCTGTGCTGGACATGGGGAGTGGGAAAAGGGAGAGTGAAACAAATGCCCTTTAAGGGAGTGGTGACATGGACTCACCTCTGGGGAGGGATATGATGGGAGCTGGCGACTGCAGGGGGACCCAAAGTGATCCTGCACTGCCTGCAAGGGATAGCAGGGTTTGACTTAACACCAATTAATTGTTCTTGAGGGAGCAGAAGAAGATGCTTTTAGTCCTGTGTGCCCTGTCAGGAGCAAGTTTGGATCACCAAGATCTGTGCTGGGCTGGAAACATTTCAATGCTAAGRAGCTAAATGCTGCGTGGGCAATGAGCTGGTGCTGTGCCATCGCAGAGATCCGGTCCTCCCCCACGGGAGTGCCCTGGGCTCTGCCCACGCCAGCTCTGCCTCTCTGTTCCTGAGCTGAACCCCAACAATTGCATTGAACAGCTTGCCACTTTGTGGGTTTCCTGTCCTCTTGGGAYGTTGGAAATCACAAACTGAGTATCTCTTCAGAGCTCCAGAAACGCAGGTGTCTGGTCAGTCAAGGGGAAGGTGYCACTGGAATTTGGGAGCATAGCTGCAAGCGGTTCTGATTTGAACAAGGGGAGAGCTCAGGAAGACATGGGGCACCCGATGAATGTCAAAAGCCTGCGCAAACAACTGCAGAGCTGTGTTGCAAGAATTCTTTTATTGTCAATGTCTTGGTAAAAAAATCTCTACAATGCTGTATTTAAAAACCACACTGCTGGGTGAATCCATAATGGCCTGGAGCRGGCTGCAGCAGGGCAGAGCAGGAAACCTGGAGGAGAAACACACTGTGGTCTGGTGAGCTGGGTCAGCCTCTGCTGACCACARAGGGAATGGCAGGAAGTTGTGTCAAGGGCGGTTAGTTTGGATGTTAGGAAAAAGTTCTTCCCCCAGAGGGTGGTTGGGCACYGAACAGGTTTCCTGGGCAGTGATCACAGCACAATAAATGTGACCACAGTTGAAGRAGAGTTTGGACAATGCACTCAGGMACAGGGTGGGATTTTGGAGCTGTTCTGTGCAGGGGTTTGATTTGATCCTRGTAGGTTGCTTCCGACTCAGGGCATTCTGTGTTTCTGTGACCTCCACAGGTCGCTCTGCTCGGTTTGAGGAGCCTCAAGGTTCACAGTGGCAGTGCCAGCACTTCAGAGGCAGCACCCGCGAGCAGAGCCCACAGCTGGGGTGGGATCAACTGCAGAACAGCAAAATTTGATGAGAACAGCAAAGCATTTCAGGAACTTTAAGGTTGTCTTTTGTTCTAATCATGGCAGAACATGCTGTTCCYGGAGATCTTCTCACAGTCACATTGTTCCGCAGCGCCTCAGGGAATCTCCTGGATTTTACTGGGGTTTACTGGGATTTGAAGAAAAATTCATTTCTCAGCATTTCTTTGTTACAAAATATTTTAAAAAGTAAAGGAAAACACAACACCTACCTTGTGCTGTTCTGAAGGCATTGCTGCTGTGAGAGGGGGCACGTCTCACAGCAGAGACAAGCCACGATTGAACTGAGACATGGGTTAATTGATCTGGTAACTAAACAGAAGCAGCTATTAGGGTAAAATGTTTAGAAGGGGGGGAAAAAAGACATAATTAAGCGTAAAGATACAAATACAAGTGTTCCACTGAGAGTCAGGACTTGTGCTGTGSTGGGTTCTCCCCACAATCTCCCCTCACCATGAAGCACAGTGTGGCAGGTAGATGCGCTCCAGTTTCCAGATGTTTTAGCTCAGGTCAGCTGGCACAATGGGATGTTGGCGTATGATTGATTTAAAACAGGCTGTCACAAACTGGACTCTTTATTTTCTGCAGTCTTCTACATTTTTCTAGAGATGAGTTTCAAAGAGGTTTATATTCAGGGCAACTTTAGGTGCACACAACAGACAAAAGACCTAATTCCTTGGAGAAGTAGAGTCGGGTTAAAAGGGAGGACAGAGGCAGGTTGATAGGTAATAAATCTACTCTTCAAGGAAGACATATYTATGCATGTACACATGAATTCAAATACATTTATGTTATTTTTATCTAGTATGTAGTGACTGAAGGAGGAATGGCTTCAAACTGAAGGTAGGTTTAGATTAGATATTAGGGRAAAAACCTTTACTGTGAGGCTGGTGAGGGACTGGAACAGATTCCCCAAAGGAGCTGTACTTGCCCCATCCCTTCGAATGTCCCAGACCAGGTTGGACGGGGCTTGGAGCACCCTGCTCTAATGGAAGCAGGGTGCGTGACAGAGGCAGAGGCGTGGAACCACACGAGCTTTAAGACCCCTTCCAGCCCCAAGCCATTCTATTCTACAATTTTAAGCCTGAGCGGTGTTTTATCTCTTTATCTATTTTATTTCTCTATACGTTTGACTGATTTTCCCGTTTTTCCGCGCCTGTGTACCCGCACCGTTTCCCGCGGGAGGGCGTGGCGAGGGGCGTGGCCTCTCCCTGTTAGCCCCGCCCATCCCGGAGCAGCCCCGCCCCTCTGCCGGGCCGGGCCGGGCCGGGCCGCGGGTCCATAAAGCGGCGGCGCCGGTGGGACCCGCTCCTGGTCCCGGCTCCTGGTCCCGCCTCCGCCCCGCCATGGCCGTGGCCCGCTGCAAGCTGTCCGTGGGGCTGGGGCTGGCCGGGGTGGCCTGCGCGCTCCTGGGGGGCAGCCTGCTGCTCGCCGGGCCGCTCATCATCCGGCAGCAGGTCATCAAGGTCAGCGGGGCCCGGGGGTGTGCGGGAGGCGTGGCGGGGGCTCGGCTCGCTGCGGGATGCGGGCTCGGTGGGGGCGCGGAGCGGGATGCGGTGCAGCCGGTGCGGGATCGGGAGAGGGTGCGCTGGAGCCCGTGTGCGGTGCGGGGCGCGGTGCGGTGCGGGGTTCGGTGCGGTGCGGTGCGTGCTGGGCTGGTGTGAGGGGACAGTGGCCTTGAGCGCCGAGCGCTGGAGGTGGCAGTGTCGCTGCTGCGGCTCCGAGCAGCCTCAGGCTCTTGCTCTGGGCAGCTGCGGGCTTGGGGGTGTTCCACGCTTGGTGACRGCAGATTTGCCCCGAGTGAGCAGGTTCTCATCCCTGATTAGCGAGGGCTCTTTGCATCACTGCAACTGGTTGGGGATGCGGTGCTTGGCAGAACATCAYCCTGAGCACCATCCCTTCCTCCCTCTCTGCCTGCCTCTACCTGCAGCACCAGTTATTTCTTTCATAAATAGGTGAGCAGACTACCGGGCTCACACGTGTTGTGGTGAGATGCTTTCCCAACTGCAAACAGGACAGATGATGTGCAGGAGCGCTCCAAAGGAGCCTCGTGCGTGGAGCAGCCTCTGAGACATCCTCTCTCCTAAACTGAAATCCTGAAGAGTTGCCTCTCTGAAGACTTGTTTTATCCACAGGACAAGTGCTGAGGCTGCAGAGGGTTTGTCCCCACAGTGTGGGGCTGTGGATGGAGTTGTTGGTCTGTTCAGTAATTGCTGCACAGTTTTATGAACCAGCACTCCTGTCCCTGCTGCTGGGACCCTGCTGCARTGTAGAGCTCATCCCCACATTTAGCCAAACCTTTTCCTGCCTCTTCAAAGCAGATGTGCTCCCTGCCTTGGCTGTTCTCCAAGCTTCCACCTACCCAGGTCAGCCCCTGAAAATTTGCTTCTGATGAAAGAGGTGAACAAACACCTCATAGCCAATAGCTGGCATCGCATGTGGCGCAAAGTCTCTGCCGAAAATGACCTACTTAAACATCCCCCCTGCAAGTGCAACTGGCTGGGCAGAGCCAGACAGTCCTGTAGATTAAACAGTAGAAAATCTTTGTTCAGCTTCATGGCCTTCAGGAGCTGGTACCTGCAAATAAAAGGCTGAATGGTCCCTGCAGAACAGAAATTACGTTTTTCGTGCGAAAACCTTTCTGCCCTCTTTTTAGCTAAGCCTGATTCTTTCAACCTAATTAGCTAAATCCTAATAATTTGTAATGAGAACAGAAGATGAGGAAAAGACCAACCCTTGTTTCTCCTCCCTTCACCTCAAGCCCTTGGTCTCCATATCTTCAATGTGTCCCTGAGCTCTTTTCCATTTCAAATTAAAGCTATTAACTGAGTGATGATGGGTGATGAGAAATATTCAGAACCTTAATGAAAGTCCTCGGTGGAACTTTAGAGTAGCGTGGGTAAGAGGAGCTCAAAGGGCTGGGGTTGGGCAGGTAAAGGCTGGTTTGCCCATCCTGAGCTCTGTCAGGATGGTGTTGCCTGATGGAAAAGCACTCAGTTACAGAGAGGTGGTTGTTTCAGGGATATCTTTGGTTAAAGTCTGCAGGAAGCAGGGAATTTGGGGCCTGTCTCCTGCCCCATCTGCAGTGRGCTGCCCATGGTGTTGGCCCTGCAAAACCTGGGGATGCTGCTTTTCTGGAAGCATCTGGAATACCTCATGCCTGAGGTATGGATTTGAACTCAGTGAGGCTGCATCAACTCCTCCTCTGCCACCCATGGCTGCTCCATTTGGGATCTCTGGTGCTGTCCTGGGTGGCAGGAGCAGGGACCAGGTGACAGCCCYGTCCTTGCAGGGTGAGGAGGAGGCTGGTGAGAAGATGTGGAGGCTGAGGTCTGACTGACACCCAGCTTGGCTGCTCCTCCCAGCCTTCAGGGGAAATCTCATCTCTCAGTTTTACTGAGCMGGGTAAAATCCTGGAGATGCAGGATTTGGATGCTGTGGTGGAGCTTTCAGTTCCTTTCAGTTCCTCAGGAGCAAAGATCAGTCTGGTCAGGAGGGGCCAAACATCTCAGTGACCCTTTGCAACCCATCTACTCGACATAAGTTCTATTTTTATTTCAGACATATGACCATGTTTGTTTTGACCTGCAAGTAGCTTGATTTTAAGGCTCCCCTGTTATGTGGGTTTACATAGCAGGGCCCGTGGAGTATTTTGAGCTGCTGTGCCCAGGTGAGAGAGAGCTGGGAAAGGCTGCAGGGAGCTGGGATGTGSCTCCATCTGGATGGGTACATATTAGAAAAATAAATGCATATGCAACAAGTGATCAGGGGAGTGCAAGACAGAACGAGCAAGTAAAGGAAACAAAATGTTCTGATCACACTCGGCTGGACACTTGGGAATCAGGGTTCTAAAAGGGACTGAACAAAAATGTGTCCTATTACTGCTTCTTTGCCATGAAATTCTTGAGGCTGGCAAAGTTAGGGCATGGAAGTGGTGGTGTAAAGGGTTTGCTGGGCTACACAGCATTAGGGACATGTCTGCTCAGGGGTAGGGCCTGGAAGAAGGGCTTGCAGAGCCCTGCCACTCACAGGTAGCTCAACCTTGCCCTGAAATGCCCCAGGAAAGGTGGGGAACTGGTGGGGAAGCCTCTGGCAGTGTTCCACCTCAACCTGCTGTGTCAGCAAATGTGTCTGGTCAAATGGAGCTGCTCCAGAGCAGGAGGGGCTGTGAGGCTGCTGAGCTGCACCAGGTTAAAGCCCTTGTGCCTCTTCCAGCTGGTGGATCAACCCCACTTCCATAAGCTGGCTGGGTTACCTAAGCAGGGCAAGGATTTGTGCTTGCAGGAGAAAAGATTACGGTGGAACACATCCARAGTAAATGTTCAAGAAGGAACAAGCTCTTTCTCCTGCAGCCCCCCGGAGGCAGGGAGGGGATGGAGACAGAGGTGCCCAGATGGTCCTGAGCTGGGGAGGGCTTAAGTTGTCTTTGATTCCTGCGGGCATTTCCCAGCACACAGTGACACGGGAACACAACTGTGCCTTGCATTTGACCTGCYTCCTGATCAGCTGTGAGTCAATGTGGACTGGCAGCTCAGAAGAAGCTGAGGTGTCCTGTGCTGTGCTGTTGGGATGCAGCTGGGTTCTYATCCCAGTTCTCTGTCTTCTTTTTGGGAATCTAGTGGGCTCTCCCTGCTGGTACCCAACCAGTTTTGAGGAAGGCTGTGCCAATTCTCCCAGCCCTTGGCTGCTCCTGGCTATGAGGAGCTGMTGAAGGCATGAGTGAAGGCCCTGGGGACAGGGTTGTTTCTGCCAGGCTAGTAAAACGTGCAGAGTAGTGAATAATTCAGTGCTGGTTTGTTTAGTGCAGATCCAAGTCTCCAGCACATCAAAACAATTCAAAAGTCTTGTGGGCAGGATTTGAAAAGTTAAGCCTGAATAAATATGCCAGAAGACATCCTGTGGCATAAACTTGATGCTTCTGCACACAGGAGAGTTCTCACTGGAGATACAGYGTGGTTTCAGTCTGCCAAACAGGCCTGGGTCATCTGGGAGCCTCTGTTGGAACTGCCACCTTTKGCTTTGCYTTACACTGAGCTGAGGGTGGATGTGCTTTTCTGCAGCACAGAGCCCAAAAGTGGTAACTCCTTACTCCRTTTTTCCTTGCAGAACGTCAGGATYGACCCCAGCAGCATCTCYTTTCAAATGTGGAAAGAAATCCCRGTTCCTTTCTACTTGTCRGTGCATTTCTTCGAAGTGCTGAACCCCAAGCAGGTGCTCAAGGGAGAGAAGCCGGTGGTGAGCCAGCGTGGGCCCTACGTGTACAGGTCAGGTACCAATTGTGGTCCAGCTTGGCGTGAGCTTGACCACTTGACCAGGCTGCTGGCCACTCCTCTGGCAGGAGGACATRGCATCAGCAAGAGTCCAGTGGCATTGGATTGGAAAGTGACCCAAATGTGCTCTGATCATGCTAAAAACACATGTGAGACCCCTGGCCACTGGGATAATGAGACTGGTGGGTGCTTCACTGAGTTGTGGAGCTCAATCCCATTCTGGGGCCTGTTGGGCAGCCACATGTGKGCTGATATGGTCCAAACACTGGCATGAGGGGTGTTGGTGTGCTGGTGGGTGACCCTATCTTCAGAGTGCTCTCATTTTATCTTCATTGTGCATTTATGAGCCCAGCTCTTGAGCTGGAGTTGCCTCAATATTGAACTTGATGGGTCAGCCTAATTTCTTAACTAACCCGAGCTTGACACAAGTGCTCTGGTCATAGGAACAGTATGGAGAGCACATATGGAGCACTAGATCTATGCACAGCAGGGCTGGGTGCCTTTGCTGTGGCTGAGGACAGTGGCTGAAGCCTCAGGTGCTTCTCAGCACCTGAAACAGAAAATGAAGGTTGACAATGAGTTGAGTTGAGTGTGTGAACCTCCCCGTGAAGCGRTGATCTAAAGCACATCGGTGCCTACGCCAATGTGGCCAGGTTAAATCAGCAGCCTRAGCGAGCTCATGTGGGAAGATTACTGTTAATCCAAAGCTGTTTGAGCAGTGTGGAGGGGAGGCCTGGCAGGATGTATGTGCCCTTGTTCCCCCAGGCYTCGCCAGGTCGCACCATGCAGGTTCTGTACGTTGGCGTCGCACGCGTCGCTTGGGGAAAAGCTTCCTTTACTTTAAATAAGAATAAACAAAGGAGCAAAGCTTATTAGTGTCCTTGTGTTCCTGCTGAGCAAGATTAGTGCCCTTCCTTTATGTGGGTTGTAAAACAGAGGCTCCACAGTTTGTTTTTGCCACTGAGTTGAGCTTCAGGTCCTTCAGGAGCAGTAACAGGCTTGTGATGCTGTGGAGAACCTCAACTGCTGCAGAGCTCTGCAGCCTCCCTGAGCTGGACTGCTCCTGTGGCCTGGGCTCAAGTCCAGCAGCAGTGGGCAGTGGACATGGATGGCCTGAAGCCCTGAGGAGCAGAAGGGAAATKATGCCAGTGGAGGATCAGGCTGTCCTGAACCCAGGACCCATCTGGAGCTTGGTGGTGAATCAGTGTGGGCTCACTGGTGGAACTTGTGGCATCTTGGCTGGTCCTCTCCTGTTTCCAGGCTGCTCTGGCTCTTCATATCTGGGCACCTTTCTGACGGGGCTGAGCTTTCCAGTGGCTGTAGGTGAAGAACAGAGGAGACTTTCACCATCAATTTCTTGTCAGCTGGTGTTGAGTTGAGAAGGAACACTCTGTAAGACTCCAGCCTGTCAGGGATGCGTTGCTCCTGGCTGCCCTCTCCTCCTGCCAGCCCCTGCCCCTGGTCAGGGTGTGAGGTTTTTATCTGTTCCCACGCTGCCTCCCCGGCTACCCCGTGGCTCCTCGCTGGGGTTTGGTCTCTCCACAGCAGCAAGCCCAGGCCTGTGCACCCCATTATTGCTCCACAGGCAGCAGGGGCTCTGCCAGGGGGAAGGTTCCCATGATCTCCCATCTCTTTGCAGGGAGTACAGGTATAAAACAAATATCACGTTCCATGACAATGACACMGTTTCCTACCTGGAGTACCGGCACCTTTTCTTCCAGCCTGACTTGTCCAATGGCACTGAGGACGAATACATCGTTGTGCCAAACGTTTTGATGATGGTAGGTGCTCGTTGCCTGGATGGGTTCCACCTTCTGAGCTTGTGGGGAGGGCGAGATGCTCAGCACTGAATCACTGAATTACCAAATCACTTCCTTGTAGGGCTTAATGCTGATCGAGTAATGAGGTGGTTAAGCTTATAAAATGTAATTTTCTGCTTTCTGGGTGTTAGTTGTTCTTTTGGGCTGCTGTTGTTCCAAAACCATAGCATGCAGAGCAGCTGGGCTTGAGTCTGCAACCTCACTTGAGTATCCTGTGAGGAAATCAAGCCTGTGAGCCCTCAACTGCTTTTTTCCCTAACTGGGAATAAATGCCTCAGTCTGTCCAGAGGAGTCCTCTGGGGCTACAGATGCGAGCAGCAGAATGATTTTGCTTAGCGCCAAAAATGCTTCTTCTTTGGTAAAGATGTGTCTCTAATCTCAGGAATTTGTTTTCTTTCCTAGGGAGCAGCTGTGATGATAGAAAAACTGCCAGAGTTTTTAAAGTTAATAGTGAGTGGAGCCCTGGCTAGCCTGAAACAGCAGGCGTTCATGAACCGGACAGTGGGGGAGATCCTGTGGGGCTATGAAGATCCCCTCATAGACACCTTAAACRTGCTTGTTCCTGGCCTGATCCCTTTCGAGGGCAAGTTTGGATTGTTCATGGATGTAAGTAAAGTGTTGCTTGGGAATGCTAAAATCACAGCAATATCGGTCTTGGGGATAGCTCGGACACTCCAGGGAAATAAATTGAGTAGCTGAAAGCATGTGAGGCACCTCTGGAGCTGATGGAGCACCCAAGCAATGTGTGGCAGCCTCTCTGTGTGCAGTAGATTTAACAGCCATTCCTTCTCCCTGCAGTTTAACAACTCCAATTCCGGGCTGTTCACAGTGAACACAGGCATGAAGGACATCAGTCAGGTTCACATGGTGGACTCSTGGAATGGCATGAAGGAGGTGAGTGTCTGGCAGCAAACCTTTCATAAGGGGGCAATGCCTGATTTAGAGCAGCATAAGCTGAAAGCTCTGGGTGCTGTTGTGTCTGGGTCAGGATTGAAGACAAGTTTCTACAGGACTTTGAGTGCTGCAACTTCTGTCCTAGCAGGTTGCCAGAAGGCAGCCGGCCATGTGACAAGGGCCTTGTCAGGAAGCATTAAATTCATCTCCTCATGGGCGGCACTTGGACTCCCTTGCAGTGCTCTTGGAGCTGATTGCCTCTAATGGTTGAGGTCTCAGGCTCCTGTGGCTGGTGTTTAAGGTGTTAAATACTGTTAAAGGGGTGTTTTCTCTTCCCTTGTGGAATTCTGCTYCWAACTAAAGTYAKCTGAACCTACAGATCAACCACTGYRGGAGCACTTGGGACAGGTGGATTTTGTCCATTAACTGGGGGGATGTTTAACTCACAGAGTCATGAGTTAAACATCCCCAGCAGGAGTTAAAACTGACTCCAGCCAGCTYGTCCTTCTGAGTTTTTCTCTCTACACTCATCCCACAGGTGAAATACTGGCGGAGCAGCCAGTGCAACATGATCAATGGGACAGCAGGGGAGATGTGGCCACCGTTCATGTCCCCGACCTCCCTGGAGTTCTACAGCCCTGATGCCTGCAGGTGAGGCCACAGCTGCCAGCCTGTCCCCGTGCCACACACAGAGTCCCTGTGTGGTGACGCAGAGGGCTCAGCATTTGTTTCTGTAGTTAAAGTTCAGCTGCAATATCTGAGCTTTGCAAACAGCRTGATTGTCTAATTAGCAGTATCTTGTGGTGTCCATAAATACCTTCCAGGTCGCTGGAGAAGTCCAACTTGCCCACGTTGAATCAGTAGAAAATAACCAGATGTGGTTATCTTGTGTGGATAAGATATGGGCAGTGAGAAGGAGAAGTAAGGGTTTTCAGAGGGAAATGCAACTGTAACTGTTTGCAGAACTCTTTCAGCTGACTAAACCCGAGTAGGAGTTATGTCAGGGGGGAACTCRTGCCACCATTTCCAGGATAAGAGTCTTTTTTTTTTTCCACTCTTGCTTATGTGAGATACCCTGACTTTAGCTGATCACACAGGGGTTAAAGTACCCTGCAGAGCCAGCTTGTGTCTGTGCCTGAGGCTAGAAGGAGGGGAAGCAGGCACAAACACCCTGTCCCTAGCTCGGGGGAGATAATGTTAATTCTGGCTTTGTAGATAGTGCTGCAAAACAAGCAAGTGCTCATGTTGAATRGAGAACAATGACCTCTTCAGTGAACAAACAGGCAGCTGAGCGAGCAATAGCACAGGGATTCCTCTACCAGGGACATCAGCAAACACCACAGTGACCCGGAGCCAGGAATCTGCAGGGAAGTTTACCTGTAACCAAAGTTTAAATAAACACATACCTGCWCCTGTAAAACTACAGAAATGTCTGGAACAGAGCATGCTTCCAGGCAAGGCTTCCAGTGAAATGGATTAAATGAAGTTTGGTTTCTTGTTGGCACAGGAGGTTCCAGCCACACTGAACTGTGGGGGAAGTGGCTCAGCTTCTTCACCAGGCAGTGCTGAGTCTGCTCCCAAACCTCTGCCTCAGCCTCTGTTGGCCCAGAGTCACAAAMATGGCTTGGCAGGCTAAGAGCATGCCTGCCCTGCAGCAGGACAGCAGGGCTCACTCACCTCCTGTGCTCTGTGCACATCGAGTGCAGCTGATGCTGAGATGCAGCTGCCAAGGTTTTATCCTCTGCTGTGCTCCAGCAGCCTCTGCCTCCTTGCTGGAAGGTGAGAAGAGCGGAAAGGTGCACGTGTGACTGCTGAACAGGCCATCAATTCCCCATCCTTGGTCCTGGCATCAGAAATGATGGAGGAATGATGAACCTGGAGGAATGAGCATACCCTTGGCCTGCCCAGGCTGTCCTGGGTCCCCTCTGTGACCCCCTTACCTGTTCTGTGATTGTCTGATCCCTGCAAGCTGCACTCAAGCATGAAGGGAGCAAACTTTTGTCCTGGAAACTTGCATTAATCCTGGCCAGCTGGTATCAATATTGCAGCACATCACTAGCCTGTTGGAGCAAGAAAGGAATCTTGCTGTGTCACACAGAGAAATTTTCCACTCCCCTGGCAGCCTGCTGCTGGAGCTAGCCTGCAAAAGAGATTTATTCAGTGTCCATGCCCTGTACCAGAGCACCTCTGAGCCAAGTTTGCATAAAGTGGGTATTATCTCTTGGAGAGCAGCCCTGGGGATTACCACATGCCTTTAAACAAATCTCACCTGGATATAGCACACAGGCTTATAAGCTTGTGGTTTCTCTCCATAGAGTCTTTATGTGYACTTCAAAGATGGAAAGCAAAAGGCTTAAGCATTCATTCCCCATCCAAAGCACTGCTCTGAGGGTTTATCTTGATCTCAAAGTCTAAGTTACGTTGCAACCGCATCTTATCCAGCTGAGATAAGGACGAAGCTGCTGGCTAATGCTGATCCTTCTCCACTGAAACCTTTCCAGATCCATGACACTGGTGTATGAGCAGTCTGGAAAGTTCCAGGGTGTGCCCACCTATCGCTTCGTGGCACCAAAAACCCTTTTTGCCAACGGCACGGACTATCCACCCAACGAGGGCTTCTGCCCCTGCCTGCAGTCGGGCATCCAGAACGTCAGCTCCTGTAGGCTCAGTAAGTCCATTGCTCCCTGGCTCTCCYTGATGCAGCAATATCAAATTGGAGATGTGACACAAGTTTGGTTGTTTGGAAAATCAGCTCTGGTGGCTGCTGAAAAGCACTGCTGGGCTCTGCATGCACTCCCACTCYTTCCTCAGCAATGAGGGAAAGAGGGAGAACCCTTGTGCCTAAAATCCCTGGCACTGTGGGAATGCCTGAGGATACAGTGGGTGCATTATGTCCCCTGGGCTGGGGAGCGAGGAAGAGGCAGCCAAATTAAACGTTAACCTTGGACACAGAGTGTGCGTCACACAGGAGTGACCGTCCAGACTGGGTGTCTTAACTGGTGTCTGGGAACAGCCAGTTACCATGGCATTGTTGGTGTGTGGCTGGAGAGCAGGGCTGGTCCTTAACCCTCCCAGAGCAAAGGAATAACCTGCGGGGAGGGAAGGGAAGGGAAGGAAATTGCTGGGTGGGAGGAAAAAAATATTACAGGCTGTCCAGAACAAGTGCTGCAACAGCTTAAAAACCTCAACAAAACCTCTTAGGTGGGTGTGGAGGAGCTTAAGATGTCTTTAATCTCTTTCAGATGCACCGATGTTCATTTCCCACCCTCACTTCTACAACGCTGACCCGTCCCTGGTGGATGCTGTGGAAGGCCTGCACCCCAACAAGGASCAGCACGGGCTTTTCCTCGATGTGCACCCCGTGAGTGAGCACAGCACGGTCCTCCCCTCACCCCAGGGACCAGCCCAGCATGGGGGGACCCTGCTATCAGCTGAGTGGTGGCACCACTCTGCTCTCGTGGCACTGATTTCAGCAGGTTCCATAGTGCAAAGACTGGCGAGGGCATGTGCAGATAAAAATGTCAAAGCCATAAACTAATTGAATAATTAGCCTGGCTTCTAGAGAATTGCAGAACTAATTATAAACTAATTGTTTCGATAAGCACAGTGAAGCTCTTTCCACTGACTCAGGCCTATCACACCAGGAGGTGTATCTGGCAGCAGCCCAGCTATGCCCCAAATCTGCAAATGCACATTGCCATGAGAACKGGCTGGCAAAGTCTGAAGAGCACGCTGTGGCTCAAGCTGGCACCTCCATTTCTGGGCTGGCTTCTTGCACTCTTCAGCCTGCCCATCTGGAGCTGACWGCTTTAGCACTGGGCTGCTGCTGTGTTACACCCCTCACATACCTACAGCCACTCCAGAGGGGATGATTTGGTGTGTCCTGAGGCATCATTGACTCAACTGCTGATGTGAAAGGGCTTTTGAGGTTTCCCACCCACAGCCTGTTTTGTGCAGGTTCMATTTTTCCAAATGTTCAGTGATGTTTGCTTAAGCAAAAACCTGCTTTTCCTCTAGAGGTAAGGTAAACTGTGTTTCTTATCTAGACATTGGGTTCTGACTGCTTTTCTTATCACAGTTATGAAAATCTAATTAAGTTTATTACAGTATCAAACATCTACTGATAACCATACAGTTAACCATATTCTTATCTCGCTGCAGGCTGCTGAGTACAAACAGGTATAGTTCAAAAAAATTCTCTGCTTGTAAAAATGTATTGCAAAACTGCAGAGTCAGGAAAAACCCACTGCTTTAATGGGTGTCAATGAGATCAGCTTTGAAGTGTGATGTTTTTTGTGGTTTGTGGGGTGTTGCTGGACAGGGTCTGTTGGTTCCTACAAAGTCGCTTAGAGGTTACTGATGAACTTTTTGTTCTCTTCCTCTACAGATGACGGGCATCCCCATGAATTGCTCCATCAAACTCCAGCTGAATCTGTACATAAAGGAGGTGTCTGGGATACTGTAAGTGGTCACCTTCTAGCAATGTCYATCTCCCTTCCCTGAGCAGGGAGTCCTCTTAGGAAGAATTCTGGTACTAATTGTGACCTGCTCAAGCACAAACCTAAGTGTGTGTTTCTTTTTTCCATTTTCTTCCCCCCAGTCAAACAGGGAATATTAAGCCGGTGGTGCTGCCGCTGCTGTGGTTTGCAGAGGTGAGCTGCCTTCCCCAGCCTGATTCTGCAGAGYTTCTCCTGCTTCCACATCACCCAGTGCTGGGGAAACTCCACTTTGGATAAAGCTTTAAGCCAGCCAGACTAATTAAGCACCAACAGAAGGCTTTTCAGTGCTTGGCTATGCCATTAATCCCTCTGAGCTGAACAARCCCTGCTCTATACTTGGTAAATCTCTGGCTCTGCCCTAGATGTGGGGTTAAATAGGGCCCTGGACAGAGCTGCCAGCATCCCTGTCCTCATGTGGGCCAGGAAATGCAGCCTCCAGCTGTGGGTGCACGTCCAGCTGACTGCAGCTATTTACTAAAAGCTTTYAGCCTGACTGAATCTTGAATAAATTCCCTAATTTATGCTGGGAGGTGGTGGGAGAGGAATCATTCAGCTGGTCTGTCTCAGCTCAGGATGGGMCAGAAATGCCACTGACACCTCTGCTTTTTTGAGCAGAGTGGATCCATCGAAGGCTCAGTCCTAAAGCAGTTTTACAACAACCTGGTGCTGATCCCAATGCTGCTGGATTACGTGCAGTACATCTTGCTTGGGCTGAGTGTCCCACTCATTATCTCAGCAGCTGTGCTTATGGCAATGAGTAAGGTAAGAACCTGCAGATGCCTGATGGGAAATGCTCTTAGTCAAATCAGACTTAATCAGATGATGTCGTTTGGGCTGACAATCTAACACGTCTGAGGAAACATTGGCTGATGCCACCAGCAGTGTCCTGATAGTGCCAAGTGCCAGCAGATAGCAGCAGGACTTCCTTAGCCATCTAGAAATCGGGCTGCAAATAGGTACTGTGAAGAATTTCTGGCTTTCTTTGTGCACAGCAGTGATGGAAGTGGCTCCCTGGAGGAGGAGGTGTTTCTCAGCTCACATGGCTAATGACAAAACAAACCTAGTTTATCAACCAGCCTCTGTAGAAGGCAGCAGCAGGTCTGTGCCATTGCACAAATCTGCATCTCTGCACATTTCCCAACAGTTTTTCAGTCAGAACAGAGCCTTCTCCAGAGGATGGAGCTGTTTGAACACAGCCTGTTGAGGAAAATGCAGTTGCTGTTTTCTTGCAGAGGGGACACAGCCACTKTGGCTGCTTCTCAGCCCAGCACAGATTCTGTCTTTCCTTGAAACGCACTTGGTTTCTGTGCCAACTGCTCCAAAGAGCTCTGGAAGTGAAACCCTCAGAGCCTTTGTGGATCTGGGTTTRCTGAGAAGTGAAGACCTTTGAAGGCTGCTGGGAGCTGGCAGCTGGGCCACGGGGCAGGCAGTGGGGTGAGGCTGAGCTGAGCTCTTAGGACAGGGTATAAAATAGCCCAAATAACTCTGAGGAGATCTGTGGCTCTGGCTCCACAGTGATCTGATAACACTCAGCTCTCTACAGATTTTAGTTCTCAAAGTAGTGATTTAAAGCCTACCCTAACCCTGTATCAAAGGAAGTTGATTTAGCATTGCACCACAGTCAGGTGGCTTAGGCTGGCTCTGAAGGKGCAGAGGTGAAGAGTGGGGATTAAAGGGAATGCTTGGGATGAGAGCAGACTGAGGAGAAGCCTGTGAGGGGCTGTCTTTGCCCAGCTGGTTACTGCTCTTGCTGAAACACCAATACAAACCCACCTTAAATAGTGCCGGGTTCTCGGAGTATCACGTAATTGGATTTTAATCTAGTCTGCAATCACTTAAGTGACTTAAACACATGATCCCAAATSCCCTTGTTCCTCCACACACTTCCCTGCAGGGTGGGAGTGATGTTAGAGCCCAGCATGGAATYCAGAGCTCACTACCAACCCCTTACTGTGCCCAGGATGGTCCTGGGTTGAGCTGCCCCAGCTCACGTGAGCGTCTGTGCACTCTGCTGCATGACCCCAGCGGCTCAGAAAATGGGCTGGGCAGTTCTTTTTAACACCTTATGCAGCCTTGAGCTGGCATTTCTTCACCCTGCTTTGTGCAAGTCTTAATTCCTGGTATCAGAGAGATTTAACCATGCCAGAAAGGGTGAGGGAGAAAAGCTGGATTTTAAACTCATTCAAGCCGAGTGAATATCTGCTTGTGAAATATCCCAAAGCCAGGCATAAGCCAGCTGTGCTTCCATGCTCAGCCAAAAGAGTCATGAAGTGCTAGAACTAAAAACTGAGGGCAGGAAGTGCCCAACTACCTGGGAAGTGGTTAAAAAACATCAGTGACCTTCCAAATCTCTTAAGAAAACTGTACAACAACACATGAGTGTCTCCACCTAATGAGTAGATAAGAAGTTGTAAACTGGAAGACAGCGATTTGCAGCCAAGGTGTGTTCCTCRTTTGATTGAAGTGTTGCTGATCTAAGCCCTGATTGCTTAATCATGCACAGTTCTGCCTCTGGAAGTCACAGGCGATGTCAGAGGGGACACTGAGCGGGGACATTGTCCCCACCTTCACGTGTCTGGAGCGTGAAGGTCTCCCTGAAGCCAGCTCCTCCCTCAGGTGTCTGGTGTGCCTCTGGCTTCTGGAGGGAGCAGTGTGCTCTGAAGCCAGTGCAGATGAGGTACTGTGAAACACTGAAATCTTAGTCTAGTTTATAGTGGAGCCAGTTTGAAATGCATCTGTTGGACTCGCAGCTCTAAAAAACTATAATCTGTACAGGGGGGAACATCCCCAGACACAGCTCTCTGCCATTGTGGCCTAAAGCCTGTGTGGTGACATTTCAAAAAAGCAAACAGACCATTTCAAAACTGGCTTGATTCTGAACAAAATCTGATATAGGACTTAGTTTAATCTAAATTTCAAAATCTTCATTAATAACTAGATTCTAGTTCAACAGTGATTTTTTTTTTTTCAAATCTCTTCCGAAAATTGGAACCCTCATGAAATTCATGTCYAAGTGCACCATAAACTAGACTGATTGTCTTCTAGGAAAAATGCTCTTTATTTTGGAGTAGCAATAAAAAGAGCTCAGACAGTAATAAGGCAAACCAGGCCACCTCTGCCAAAAAGCTGCCTCCGGTTGAGGTGTTGCGGGAAGCCAGACTGTAGGTGGGTACCCAGTCAAGGTAAAACACTTTTCTCTCATCCTGATTTGATTAAACTTTACTTGAAACCAATCAAATGAAAYGTTTGCTGTCCACATCTCCCAGACATGCCCTCCTGGCAAGCTTTGATGGAATGCTGTTGTCTCATTGCTTTATTTGGGGCAATTTAAATGTCTTAATACTGGCATTTAACCAGACTGCAAAYACATGCTCTTATTGTTTCTCTTGGTGGATCTGATCTCCAGCCCTAATAATATCAGCAGAGATCAGGGGGAAAGTAGGATTTGGGTGAGGAAATACTTTTCTTGCCTCTTTCCCCCCCCCATCTCTGAGTGTTTGAGGTCCAGAGGTAAGTTTTTTGAATGGGTGAAAACTTGTGGGGTAGCAGAGGTCGTCGGCTGGTGGTGGTCACCCCTCCCCTGCATGCAGGGAGCCCCRACGCAGAGGCTTTCAAGGGAATTTCTGATGTATGAAATATCTGGGTTTGTGTTACAGGAAAACAAAATCACTGAGTCGTTGAGCTTGAAGGGTCCTCGGGAAATCATCTATCCCAATCCCTGTGCTCAAGCAGAGTCACCTATAGACGGTTGCCCAGGACCATGTCCAGATGTCTCTTAATATCTTCAGGGATGGMGATTCCCCAGGGCAACTTGTTCCCTGTTTTTACAGTTTTCACAGAAAAAATAACAAAGCAAAAAAAAAAAGAAAAATGTCCAGATGGAATCCCCTATATTTAAGTGCCCCTTGGCTCTTGTCCTGCCCCTGGACACCTCCAAGAAGAGCCTGRCTCTGTATTTACACCCTCCCTTCAGAAACTTGTTTACAGTGGTGAGATCCCCCTGAGCCTTCTCTTCTCGAGGTTGAACAGCCCCAGTTCTCTCAGACTTTGCTCACACAAGAGACACCCCAGTCCCAAAATCACTTTAGTGCTCCTTTGCTGGACTCTSCCCAGTATTTCCATCTCTCTTGTCCTGGCAATCTCAGAACTGAACACAGCACTCCATGTATGGCCTCASCAGTGATGAGCAGAGGGGAAGGATCACTCCAGGACCTGCTGCCAACACTGCCCATGCAGCCCAGGACGCAGTTGGCTGCCTTTGCATGCTGCTGGCTCRTGTCCAGCWTGGTGTCCCCAAGATCCTCAGGTCCTTTTCTGCCAAACTGCTGCAGAGCTGAGTGGCCTTTAGTGCATCCTGGTGTGTGGGGTTGTTCATCCCCAGCTGACAGACCTTGTACATCCTCTTGTTGAACCTCATGAGGGTCCTTCCAGTCCATTTCTCAGCCTGACAAGGTACCTCTGGGGGACCAGCCACTCCCCCAGTTTTTGMAGATCATTAATAAAGATGTTAAACAGGACCAGACCCAGTATTGACCCCTGATGTACACTGATGGTTACTGGCCTCCAACTCAACCCTCTGGGCCTGGCTGTTTGGCCAGTTTTCAGTCCACCTCACTGCCTGCTCATCCCGTTCCTACTTCATCAGCTTCCCCATGAGGTTTTCATGGGAGATGGTATCCAAAGCCTGGAGTCCAGGTTGCCAATACCCAGTGTTCTCCCCTCATCTACCATGTCATTCCATCATAGATGGTCAAGCACAATTTCCCCTTGGTGAAGCTAAGTGTCTCCACTTGATGATTTAATTGTCCTTCACGTGCCTGGAAATGGTTCATAGAATTAGCTGCTCCATCACTTTCTCCAAGATGAAGGGAGGCTGACTGGCCTGTAGCTCCTGAGGTCTTCCTTCTTKTTCTTTTCCAAAGAGAAGTGACATTTGCTTTCCTTGTCTTTGGGCCCCTCTCCCCATTTCCTGTTCAAAGACAACAGGGAATGGCTTTGCTGTGACCTTAGCCYRCTCATCYCATCAGGGTCCRTGGWTTTGTGCATGTCTGGGTTACTGAAGGATTCCCTGACCTCATCCTCTTCTACCAAGGGTGCATCTTCCTTGYTCTGGACTTTCCCCTGGTTTCTGGGGTCCCCTGCTCATTCAGCCCCAGATCCATATGTTCCCTCCTCTTTCTTTTGTCACCTGGATACTTAGAGAAGCCTTTCTTGTCTCTGACATCTTTGGCTGGATTCAATTCCAGTTGGGTTTGGGCTTTCCTATCTTCATCCCTGCATGCTGGGAGAGTGCCCCAATATTCGTGCCAGGTCCCTGTTCCCATCTTCCGTATGCCTCCTTTCTGCATTTGTGTTTGCCCAGGAGCTCCTGGTTCATCCATCTTGCCCTGCTTGCATTTTTTCCTGGCTTGGGATGCTTGTTAGGGTGGACTGTTCTTGCATTTGGGGAAGGTGATCCTTGAATATTTACCATCTTCTTTGCCCTGACTGTATTCCCTCGATTGAGGTCTGTAGATGCTTTTAGAATCAGACTCATTAAAGTTGAAAATTCCTCCAAGATCCTCAAGTCCAAACTTCAACCAAATMCCACCATTCCCAAAGGGTTTGCAGATGTTCCTGGTGGTGTCAGTGGTGCCCACAYTGGAACAGCAATGGCAGTAGTCAAAGAAGGGTTGGACAAGCCTCACAGTCCCACCACAACACCCCAATCCATGTCCTTGGCAAGCAGAAGTCTCTAAGTGAGGGGCAGGTGGGTGTCTGTGTCCCCAGCAGCAGGAAGAGATCCATTCCTGTCACTTGCTGCTTCCTCCTGGGGTTCGTGCATCATTTAGGATCAGGGCCCATGGATTCARGGTCAGGGCCCATGGATTYAGGGTCAGGGCCACGTGATCTGTTTGAAGGCCTACGTGGCTCCTGCCCAACCTTGAGGGTGGTGAACCCGTTTTGTAGGTGCGTTTAGGTGAGGAGGAGCCATGTTGSTGTCAGAAGGCACCATCTTCCACCCTTCCCCAAAGGCTGCACCATTATCCAAGAATGGGTGCTGCCTGTGTCTGCTGCAGCTGGAGCTTGGGGGTYTTCAGGCTCTTCTGTCCCTCAGAACATTGTCCATCTCCCATCTCAGGTGCCGTGCAGCACACTGGCCCGTCCCATAGCTCCTCCACACAGCTCCTCAGGCTGGGAATTTGGGTGGTATCAGAGGTGTTGGTGGACGGGAATGGAAATAACCTCATTTTGGTAAGGCAGGAAGTACAAAAAGGAGGTACAAAAAATCTTCAATTTATGGAGAGGTTCCTTGGCCAGTGAAAGTCCAAGAGGCTTGGGGTGCGCGTGGTGTGGGTGGGG